>NC_082656.1:42716250-43021595 GCF_028023285.1 Balaenoptera ricei | reverse complement strand
CATATCATCTAGCAACTCCACCCTGGGTATTTACCCAAAAAAAATGAGAACACTAATTAGAAAACATACATGCACCCTTATGTTCATTGAAGCATTATTTACAATAACCAAGGTATAGAAGCAACCTAAATACCCATAAATAAATAAATGGATAAAGAAGGTGTGGTAAGTACATATGATGGAATATTAGTCATTAAAAAGGATGAGATCTTGACATTTGTGACAATATGGATGAACCTAGAGCATATTATGCTAAGTGAAATAAGTCAAATACTGTATGATTTCACTTACATGTGAAATATAAATAACAAAGCAGATGAACAAACATCAAAACAGAAACAGAGGTACAGATATAGAGAACAATCAGATGGTTGCAAGATGGAAGTGGGTGGAGGGGGAAAGATATAGGTGAGAAGAATTAAGGGTACAAGCTTCCAGTTACAAAATAAATGAGTCACAGTTATGAAATGTACATTGTGCAGAATATAGTCAATTATTGTGTAATATTTTTGCATGATGACAGATGTTAACTAAACTTATCATGTTGAAATATATAGAACTATCAAATCACTGTGTTATGTAAGAAGAACTAACATGACGTTTAGGTCATTATACTTCAAAAACAAACAAACAAAAAAATTCATTGATAAAGAGATCAGATTTGTGGTTACCAGAGCTGGGGTCAGGCAAGGGGAAATTGGATGAGGGTGGTCAAAAGGTACAAACTTCCAGTTATAAGATAAATAAGTAATAGAGATATAATGTACAACATTACACATGATGTCATGTACAACATGATAAATATGATTGACAGTGCTGTATGCTATATACGAAAGTTGATAAGAGAGTAAATCCTAAGCATTTTCATCACAAGGGAAAAAGAATATTTCTATTTCCTTAATTTTGTATCTATATGAGATGATGGATGTTCACTAAACTTATTGTGATAATCATTTCATGATGTACGTAAGTCAAATCTTTGTGCTGTACACCTTAAACTTATACAGTGCCAATGTCAATTATAACTCAGTAAAACTGGAAGAAAAAAATGATCTCCACCCTCTCTGGCAATATATAAGAGTCCCATATGCTCTATTCCCTTGCCAACCTTTGATATTAAATACTTGTTTTAAATAAAAATAAAATAGTTCTCCATACATAATCAATCAATCAGTCAATCACATCCAAGAGTACATTTGAAATCCTGACTGACAAGAATTACAAAAACTCACTGTTATGTCAGCAAAGTTATTTTCCTATATTTTCTTAGTTCTGTCCTCTGAGATGATCTCTACTGTCCATTATGCTTCATAACTACAACTGAGATACACCTTTTTTAGAGAATACATAATTTTTGCAGTCCATTTCTGCTAGTGAAAATTCACTGGTCTAGGAACTGCTTTAAGTGTTGAAAGTCACAGGAAGTGTCTAACTAGCCTTTTTTCTTTCTTGCTTTCTTTCTTTTTCTTTCTTTCTTTCTTTCTTTCTTTTTCTTTCATTTGTTTGCTTGCTTGCTTGCTTGCTTTCCATTTGTTTGTTTTGTGATTATAGTTCCTTTCAATACTTCATAACCATAGCCAATGAGTTTAAACAGCTTTTAAGCCTGAGGGGTTATTTTTTGTTGGTTTCTGTTTTGTTACTTTATTATTTTATGCAGTCTTCTCTTCCATTAGTCTTTGCTTAGCTTAATGGTCACTTCTTTGAAGTATTTCGAAGCAATAGTCTTTTGGCAAAAAACAGTGTTCGTAATCTACATTTGCTTGGCAAAGATCTTTTAATATTAGTTACTTAACAAAAGCCTAAGGCCAAGATTTTATCTTCTGCTGAGATATTTAGTACCTTCAATTTGGTTTACAAAACTTGGATTTTTCAACTCTGTAAAGCTCCAAATCTGGAGACTCTGTCAATGTAGATGCCAGGTTATAAGCAGAGATTGAATATTTTAAGGAACATTATTTTCTTTAATCCCTAACTTCAAGTTGATTATTTTTAGTCTGAGATCAGATGTCTCTTGTAAGACTTGTTTGAATGGTGACAAATCTACACATTCCAAAATATTTTTATTTATTTGTCCTATTATACATTCTAGTACTACAATCTCCCTCAACCTATATTTTGAGACCCAAACTATATCAATAACAGTCTGACAAAATGCTTTGCCAGCACGTAAAAAAAGATGCCAATTTCCAGTTGGGGATGGCTGTCTATTCACTAGCATTGTTCTATCTTCTACATTCATAAAACTCAACATTATAGGTTTTATAACTTGTACTTATTTCAGGAAACCAGTTTCTATCTTTACATTCTCACCTATAAGTTTTGAAAGGGAATAATAAAAAATGCCCACATAATAAGATCTTTGTGAAGATTAAATGAAATCATCCATATATAGCCTTAAGACCAACCCTGGCAAGTATATAGATAAATAACCAGCCATTTGTAATTCACTTGTATATTTAGAAATATAGGGTTTCCAAATTTTTTAATGTATGTAAGAAAACAAATAGGTTAAATCATTTCTGATCATGAAGTGCTAAATCAAGAAATTATTAAAATAAAGACATTTAAATTATCTGTGTTTTTAAGAAACTGTAATGTAAACAATTATTACTCAGTTATAAATACTCATAGTTTTAAATATATCAACCAGAAAATACATAAATAACTATTTACTAACACCTTTCTCTTGTTGGACCCTGGACTAATCCTGCCTTAGCATGTTTAGAGAGCTATTTAGCCATTTGCCATACGAGAACATTTCCCTCATTACAAGACATGAAACTTTGAGAAATAATAAAGAAGTGAGGCCTAATATTGACATTTATCAATTTAATTTATATATGTTTTAACAACTGAACAGGAGTAAAGCACCAGTCTTCATATTTTTAGTATACTGTGAAATATAATATACTGTAGGCCAGAGAATATCCAATTTTTAACATCTCCAATTAAATAAAAATTGAAATGTATATCATTGTTCTCCATTATCTTGTAAATAAAAGACAGAGAAATGTCATTTCAAAAGGATTAAGTGGCAACAGGTTCATGTTCCTGGAACCTGACTGTGGACAAACCTATTTTTGGCAAAACCTTGTGAGTGTTATCAATTTTGATCATGTATCTTCAGTTCTGCTTGGGTTTTCCAAACAATTGAAAAAGTAAGAGTTTACCAGTAAGGAACTAAGAAATGAGAAAAATAGTATCTGATTATCTCAATGTTATCCTGAATATAAAAATGAGGAGGCCTTGTTGCTAAATCTTTTTTTTTATTTTATTTATTTATTTATTTATTTATGGCTGTGTTGGGTCTTCATTTCTGTGCGAGGGCTTTCTCTAGTTGTGGCAAGTGGGGGCCACTCTTCATCGTGATGCGCGGGCCTCTCATTATCGTGGCCTCTCTTGTTGCAGAGCACAGGCTCCAGACGCGCAGGCTCAGTAATTGTGGCTCACGGGCCCAGTTGCTCTGCGGCATGTGGGATCTTCCCAGACCAGGGCTTGAACCCGTGTCCCCTGCATTGGCAGGCAGATTCTCAACCACTGTGCCACCAGGGAAGCCCCCCATCTGTTTTTTTTTTTTAACAGAAGTTTGTCACTTGGAATTCTGAACCTTTCCTTTGGGGCTCTGTAAAAATAATCTATTAATAAACTTAGGGCCTGACAGAGTATCTTGTTTTCTAATATTTGGCAAAAAGTTCTTCTTCAGAAAAATCCATATTGTTTTAGACTCAATGTACACAGGGCTTTTAAAGTATGATTTGAGGAAAAGTTGCCCTTTCCATTGAAATGCCTGTGTTTGAATACACAGATTTAGAGTCAAAGTAAACCTAGGCCGTACACAGAGAGTGATTCACTTTTCTTTGACAACTTACTATTTTTTTTCTGCCTTACCCTTTATCTACAAATCTCCACAACTCCTCACCACTGATTGATCCCAGCTACATTAAACGAAAAAAAACCACTAATAAATTCACATTGAAATGTAGCGATTTAATGAGTTATGCCTGTTGCATTTGGCAGCAATAAAATTAATGAAGAAGGGTCAGGTTTAATTTTTGTAGCTGTTTATTGAAACCATAATTAATCTGACTCCATTCTAAATCTTAACCTCATATAGTAGGTGAATAGAAATAACAACAATTCAGTAGTCAGTTAAAATAATAATAAAATAATATGTAATTGGTGGATGCAATTGCCAACGAGAATGTATATTCATTTTGTAATGGAATATCGTGATGGATCAATAACTTATTCATCGATCATATGAACATCCAATATTGGAACTATGGGCACATTGGCATCTGTTATAGGTTATAAATTTTTGGTAAAATTCTCTTCTAGGGCCTACCACATATCATGTTCTCAATAGCCTGCTCCCACAATTGGCAAAATTATCTCTTTACAGAAGTAATGAGTAAAATACTGCCTAAATGTAGCCATTAATCCGTCTATGTCTGGAATTCTCTCCTGGTATGGCAAAGCATTCCAGCACAAAAACAAACAGCAACAACAAATAAATTGTGGTGAATAAGATATAATAAGCTAGACATGATAAAATCTGGCTTTCTTGAATAGTAAGATGAAATTCTTCTTTTCATTATACTTACCTGTGTACTCAGGATAATAAAAATTAGATTCAGAATCATAATGGCTAGTAAGATCAGAGTCATTTTCTCCAGACTATAGGAAGTAGGCAAATTTCTCATCTGCTTTAATAGTTTTTCTCCATTTTTTTGATGTCTGAAGGCTGATAGCTTTTAAACCTCAGTTGTCTCTCTTCCCCTTCTTCTCCAAATCTAGGCAAACTGAAAAGAAAGCACGAGCGTTCCCTCATCTGGCATCTGGGAAGTTCAAACCATGAAACTCCATTTCCCATCCCCTCCCAGTGCAGGCAAGACTCTCCCAACAGCCTCAGTCTCCTCTCTGCCTTCTCAAGCCATTTTCAGACCTGTTTAGGGGCTTCCTCTGTTCTCAAAAGCCTCATTATATGAATGATAATTCTCTTCACATTCTTTGGGTGTATGTGTGGCATTATCAGTCTCAACATCCAAAAATTTTTGCTAAGTTTAGCTTACCAAGAGTTTCATTAAGATGGTGCTAACTACTGTTAACTAGACCAAAATACGCTCTTTGTTCTACAGAGACATTTTGAAGCTAAAGGTGTATACTAGGAATGATAATGAGAGCATAAACAAAGGAAACAAACAGTTTTTAAAAAACACCCTATTTCTCTTGAAAGTAGTTTTTCAAATCATTCTTTTGGGGAAAATCTTCATTTTACATATAAAAAGGAGTGTTAGTTGTAATAAAGTATTTATAGACATAATTAAGGAAGGGGTTAAACTGCTTATCAGTTTACTTTGCTTGTGAAAATGTGACTGAGTCCAGAGAAAAATATTTTCCCAGTAGAACCTTCTAAGAGAACAGCTTTGTAAGTGAGACCTTGATGTACAAATGAATTGGAGTCAGAGGAAAAGATGCTTTGGGGCTTCAGAGACCTAAAGTATAAGTTCATTTAACTCCTTCAAATTGACAATTATGAGATCAGTGCTTTGAACACAGTATTAAACTGGTGTTTTAAAAATAGGATACAGAAAGGTGAGAGTATAAACCTACCTTTTAAAATCTGTATTTATTTTTAAAGGAGTTCTATTTTGTGTATCTTGGAAAAGGACATTTCACAGATAGGTGAATTCTTCAAAGAATATTCTACCAAAATTATCCCCTGTTACTGTAAGTTGACTCAAAACAATGGTTCTAAGTGTTATGATCATAAATAGAGTAATTATGCCCCCAAATACTAGAATACGGTTTATGGTTTCTTAGGTAACCAGTCTATTTTATCTAAGGCTTTCTTATTAGAAAAACAGATGAATCTAGTTAAACTATAGAGTATGAACTATGGAGGGAAAAACTTTTTATTTGCATATATCACATTATTTTCTTATTTTTTTTGCCTTGATATTTTTTATTTTTATTTTTATTTTTCACTTTTTATTTTATATTGGAGTACAGTTGACTGACAATGTTGTGTTAGTTTCAGGTGCATAGCAAAATGATTCAGTTATACATATATATGTATCTATTCTTTTTCAAATTCATTTCCCATTTAGGTTGTTACATAATATTGAGCAGAGTTCCCTGTGCTATACAATAGGTCCTTGTTGGTTATCCATTTTAAATATAGCAGTGTGTACATGTCAATCCCAAACTATATGTAATGTTCATCTTATATATTACATCATATTTTGTATATCCAATGTATTTTCTGTTTTCATTAATTATGTTGGTTACTTATGTGTATGAATATATATGGTCATATATATACACACAATGCACAAAGCACTAAGGTTCAACAGTCACACCATCATGAACTATGCTAAACTAATAATGCTCCTTTGCTGTATTTCAATCATATGGCCAGAAGTAGCTGGGACAGTGCTTTTTGGATAAACATAGCTCTGTGTCTGGGGTCATCACCCAAAGCAGCAAAATTGTTTGGAATTCAGATGTTCTATATTTTATATCAGTAAAAATATAACATTTAGTCCATAATATGTGTTTACTCTAATATAAAATATTTAAATCATCACCAGCGTATTTTGGCTGCATGTTCCCATGGTTATTACTGAGATGGTGTTCATTGAGTGTCTCGCTTTTCTGAAAGAGGACTCATTCAAAAAGTACTGGCACTAAATATCACAGTCAGTGTTCCTTTTAATTTTATATAATATATTTAACCTCTGTTCGTTAACTATAAGCATTGCACAAGTACACCTTGATACTTGAAGAAGGGACTTACTGCCCGCTTAATTTTTCTCCCACTCCATCCTTCACCAGCCACCTCAAAATAGTGCACAATGTATTATTAATTTTAGATAATTAATATCAATGACATATCAATTACTTTCTACACCTATAATTTCTATCATTTTAATATCTGATGCTGATAATTAATAATGAATTAATTTTATATTATTTCAAAAATTGAAAACAAATAAAATAGTTCAAAATAAAATAAAAGAATCCCACCCTCAGTCTTCAGTATTTTTGTGGATATACAGGTATCCCCTGCTTTCCGAAAATCTTTATGTCACTTTACTTTCATAAAAGATCTACATTAGTACCTGTTTTTGCTAACCAACAGAAATCGCAAGAGGATTTTCACTTTTACAAAGAAAGGTGAAAAGCAAAAAGAACATTCAACGTTGGTGTTAGTTTTGCAGGAAGCTATTATAGAGGCAGCATGCACCCTGAGTGGGGAGAGCAGCACAACTGAGCTTCTTCCCCAGGAACTACACTCAGAATCTCAGCATCAAGCCTTCATAGCTTTGAACCGTGCCTTACATAGATTTATTTTGTGAATACGTTAGCAGTGATATTCCATTCATTTACTTATCTCTGGTACCACAATATGTTTCTTTGGTATTACTATGATCCCAATTTTTTAAAAAACTTTATTTTTTAGAATAGTTTTAGACTTACAGATAAATTGTGAAGATAGTACAGAGTTCCCATATGCTCCACCCTCAACTTTTCCTTTTAATAACATCTTACATTAGTATGATACATGTTTTTATAATTAATAAATCAATACTTGTACATTTTGATTAATTAAAGCCTGTAATTTATTCAGTTCTTTAGCTTTGCCTACTATTTTCTGTTGCAGGGTGTCATCCATGATAACACATTACATTTAGCCATTGTGAATCCTTAGGCTGTTGTTGGCTGTGACAGTTTCTCAGACTTTGTTTTTGGTAAACTTGACTGTTTTGAGGAGTACTGGACAGGTGTTTTGTAGAATGTTCTTCAGTGTCTGTTTTTATGATGTTTTTCTTATGATTAGACTGACAATGTTGTTTTAGAAGGATATAATTTTAAAACCACACATCTATTTTAGTTTCTAATTTTTTTTCCTCTTCCTTCTGTGTCTGTAATCTACTTGTATCAGTCCAAACTTCTTTGAATTTAAGGCTTTGTAAAAATAATTTTAATTCCTCAATACTTATTCTAAAACTTAAGTTTTAAGTCTAAGTTATATAGACTTTCTAGCTTGATTAACATTTTAAGAAAATTATATTTTTATTGCTTAATATTTACTCTGTAGTAATTTTTGATTGCTGAAATTATATAGATACTGCAACTCCTGAAGATGCAATTTTTCCCAGCCCTGCTCCTGCAAAATGCTTTCTATTATTTCCCTCCACAAAGAATTGTCCACTTGAGGGTGACTAGAGGTTATTGATGGAAGTTTCTACCTGTAAGTGGAGAAAAAGATGTCCTCTGTGTTGAATACAATCTGGTTCATTCCCCAAGGACTGTTCTTCACAATTCTTTCCAAACTTCTACTTTTAAATACCTCCCAAGAGTTGTTGGCTTTCATTCTGCTCTCAAAATAACACATCTAGAAACATTTAAAATGCATATTTTCCTCATTATAAAAATTTGCATGGCTGTTTCTGTGAAAACTGGAGAAAATAAAACTTATTTTAGCAATCATAAATGTAAACTGAATGCATATTTGAAAATTCACATATCTAGAAAAAATATACATGTGAATATCTATATATGTAAGTGACAAAATATATTCAAACTCATCCATGAATATATATATTATAATTAGAATTATCTGAATATTAATTTTTAATCTTTCCTTATCATGTAACATTATATCATATTTTTTCCTCTTATTGAGTATTGTTCAAAAATATGATTTTTCAATAATTTTATAATATACTATTATAGAGATGAGCTACATTGTAGGATATTTTTATATTCTCCATATTTTGAAATTTTAAGTAATGTGATGAATAGTATTCTTTTAGACAAGCTTTTGGGATAGATTCCCAGAAATGAGATTAACTTCTCAAAGTAAATACAATTTTAAGAACTTAAACTAATTGTTTGGCAAAATTTACACAAATTTATACTACCACCATAGTTGTCCAACACTCCTTTTCTCTCTTTTCATCTTCAGTTTCTGATTTTTATAAAATAATTTCTTATAGAATACCATAATTCTCTAGTGTTTTCATCTTATTGAGGAATCCTTGACCTTAAACACACTTTTGGCTATTAACTCATTTATCTGCTCTGTCTCTGTCTCTGTCTTTTTCTACCTCTCTTTCTGAAAGTGAGAATAATAAAATATTTGTAATTGCTTTATTACATCACCTTTTCCCTTCTTCTGGAAAATACTTATCAGACTTTGGTTCTACGTCTATAATGGAACAGCAACTTCTATTCAAGTCAATAATGATGTTCAGGTTGCTAAGTACAAAGATTATCTTTCTGTTCTTATTTTTCTTGACCTCTCAGCAGCATTTGACATAATTAATTATTCCTTCCTTTTTGAAATACTTTATCTTGTTTCATATGACCCCATACAACTCTGAGATGCCTCTTACACATTACCCAATATTTTGAGTCTTCTTTATTTGCTATTACTCCTCTCTTGACCTTTGTCAATCAAGTGTTAAGCAGCTCACTCCAAACATATCTAAAAGCAGGAATCTTCATTCCCTACCAAATTTGCTCTCTCTCTGAATTGTCCCAGTCTGAGCATGTAGCACTCAGTATATTCCACACAATTGGCTTATTCCAAAAACTTAATGTCTCCAGAATTCCTTGCCTTTATTCCCTCACCCCTCACATTTGTTATTTCAGCAATCCCTGTTGGCTCTACCTTCACTCAAATCTATTCCCTTTTTCTCCATTTCCATTTATCTTTAACCACTGGTCTTCTCTCTCCTCCTCCTCCTCCTCATTCTTCTTCTTCTCCTCCACCTTCCCCACCCCGTTCCCTCCTCCTCCTCCTCTTCCTCCTCCTCCTCCTTCTTCTTCTTCTTTTCTCTCTCTCTCTCTCTCTATATATATATATACACACACATAAATATCTCACTTTCTTTTTCAAAACTCTGCATCACATTTAAGTAAAAGCTATCAGTCCCTACATAATGCCTCTCTTTCTGACCTCCTTTTCAATGCTAAGTGCTAACCATGCTGGTGTTATTTCTAGGGATGCTTAAGTTGACACTAGCTTACATTCTATGGTATAGCTCTAGCAGTGTCCTGTGTTTGGAAAACAAACAAATGAACAAACAAAAAACAAAATATATTTTCCTCAAGGCTGGCTTCTTGTTATTCACCATAGATAAAAATTTACCTCCTCAGAGAAGCTTTCACTGAATACTCACTCAAAAATAGCTCCTCCCAACATAGTCATTCTCTGTCATGTAGCCTTATTTAATTTTCTTCACATAATTCATATATTCCTGAATGTATTTTTATTGTTTATTTAGGTACTTATTTTCTGTATTCTCTCACTGGAATACAAAAATCTATGAGAGCAAGTATTTTGTCATTGTTATAGATATACCTCTAAAATTTCAAAAGGTGTTTCACTGTATGTACCCAATACATATTTAATGAATAATGAAATGAACCACCATCTCTTCATCTTTTGTGGTTTTTTTTTTCTCAATTTTATAAGAAAAATAACATGCCTTGTTTAATTTGCATTTTTGTTACTAGTGGGTTTGAATGAGTTCCTATTTTTTAAATAAAGTATGTGTATTTATATTAGTTTTTTTTTGTTTTCTTTTTGTCTTTTTCATTTTTCTTGCCTGGAATACTCATAAATCTGGAGGGTAAGGAAACAGATGAAAAAAATCTGTATGAAGACTCTCCTTCACTCCTTCACTCCACATATCACAAAGTTTTTATTACAACTAAATACAACTTTCTTCATTGATAATGTACATTTTGAAGATGGAAAGGATATTTTTTTAGAATCTTTCTGATGTACAAAAAGGATATACTATTTTGATATTAAAATCTAATTAGATAATTTTCAGCACGGCTCTGGAACCTCTCTCCACCATCGAAATACCAGGATAAGGTAGACAGTTGATGCTCAATTAAATCTGTCAAAATCAAACTTATGCTTCACTAGAAAATGAAAGCTAAACAAGGTGGTTTAGATAGAGACAAGAGAATTGTGAACATTAAGCATCATAAGGAGGGTTGAAACCAAAAAGTAAAATTCTGAGTTTAAGAATTGGACTTTGTTGCCAATTTTTGCTTATCTTAGTTTGCCATACCAATTCAAACTTCCAATGTCTCCGAGTCAAACTGACTTTTTAATTGCTCTTAAATCTTTCTCTCCAAGCTAAGAGAGCCATGCTTAGGACAACATTGCTCAGAGGCCAATATCAACATTGACAGACACTTTACCATTTTCCTATCACGGATATTCTTCTTGTTTAATATCCATTGCATTAAAAGGATACAACTGCAATATTTTAACTATTTTTTAATGCTAGATTTTAAAACCACAAATTACCAAAAATATACTCCCTGTGATTTCCTAACATAGAGAGAAAGCATTCAGTTTCAAATAAGTGAATTCAAAGAAGGGATCTTTATGCTCTATAGTTTTTCACAGATTTACCAAAAAGCATGACATTTCAGAAAGTGCAAAGGTGATTGTATAATGTTTCCTATAGCTAAGCAAGTCACACAAAGACAAAACTAATTTTAAGTGCTGAAGTAAGACATATAAAGAGGATTCAGATCAACAATTCTGACATGATATTGAATGCCTTAGTTTGGGTACTGTGAGCTGAAGATATATACATACATACATATGTGTATGTATGTGTTTATGTGTGTCTATGTTTCTTGAACTTAGCTCCATGGAATTTTATGTAAAGACTGTATATATGTGCATTTATTCATTTGAATTGATTGGCAGTAACATTCCCAAGATTCTCCAAGGAATTTATGAGCAACACCCCAAAGCAGAAATACCATGTTTTTTAAAGTTTCTGGCTAGAACCAGAAAAATCTGTATTCCTTGGTCATTTTTGTAATATGCAGCTACTCTGAAAGACATAGATTTGTGCTGGGTTATCATTAATTCTAGAAAAGAATATAATAATAAAGAAGAGAGTTATCTTTTTCCATTGTTATTGTCATTAACTTAAATTTAATTCTCTCCTAACACTAATAAGAATTTAACAACACAGATATTAGCCATCACATCTTGAATACCTACTATATTCCAGGCCTTGTACTTTGTACTAAAATCTCAGAAGTTACGTTTATTTTACTCTCCCTATTTCACAAATGTGTAAACTCAAAGAGGTTGTGTAACTTTCACAAGTTTACATTTAGTAATACCTGTAGAGTACTTAAACTTTCACTTCTGTAAGTACTGTGGAATGAATTCTGGCATTAAATCAAGGTCAATTTGTTGTCAGATATTTTGTATTTGGTTCAAAATTGTCTTGGTGTTCCTAAATAAGGACACCTAAAACATACATGATGGGTGTTGTTTATGAGGCTCTTAAATATTATATACTCATTTTACAGTAGAAGTAATTAATATGGAGACCTTAATTCAAATTCATTGCTATAATTTTCAGTTCTGGAAAGCCATATTTGGTTCCACTGGCAAGGTGAAGGGCTTCATTTTTTTGTTTCCCTGGACAAAACATTACTCGAACCCTATCAGAATATGTAGGAACTAGGAATGCCTGTCTCCTCTAATAGATGGTAAACGTGTATCACAGCAGGAAGTTTGTCATATTCATTTCCATATTATCACTGAACATAGTGTTAGAAACAAAATAAAAGTGCAATAATAAGTAGTTTAATTAATATATTAATTGACATTAAATGCTATAATTTTTATATTTTTCATCCATATTAGTGAATTCATTTGCTTAGGTGGACATATTATCCCATAAAAATATTTTGAAGCAACATTCCTACATAAGCATTTAAGAATGCCAGTGACTAAAGAGAGAACAAATTCAAGGAAGAAAATTCCAATATTTACAGGTGCATTATTTGCTTAATAAGAAGTCGACATTAAAGGTCTGACAGCTTTAGTTTTCTATTTAAGTATTAGCATATTTTGCCTATGTGCTATTTAAACATTTTTTAAATTTAACACTTACAAACACTGTTTTGCACCTTGTTTTATTCTTCAGTCATTATTCAGGTATAAACATTAATTAATAATCATTATAATAACAAAGTATAGCATTTATATGGTGCTTACTCTGTAATAGCCCCATTTTAAATGCCTTACATATAATCCTTACAATATTCTAAGTGCTTTATATATATTATCCTTAATAATCCTGTGAGGTAGGTACTATTATTATCTCTAATTTAAAGAATGGAGCATGACATATAGTTAAGTGCCTTACCCAAAATCATGCTGTTAATAAATATCAGATCTAAGAATTAAACCCAGGCAGAATGAATTTATATTCCTTTCTGTTCAACAAGATATATTGCCTTTGCATAAATAGTAAGTGTCATTGTAGTTCAATTTTTTTTTTTTTTCTTGATTCCACCTTTGTTATTCCATAAGGGCATATGTTTTCATAAGCTTTCTTACTGACAGTCTTTGGTTAAAATTTAACTAAATTTCCTTTGTCAGTTCTTATCAGAGACATACCTGAGTTAAACGCATTAATTTATGGCATTAAACAACTAACACATAACAATTATTTATCTTTTTCCTAGATGATTCTAGTCAGGCATTTATTATCTAGTCAGGCATTTACTGTCTAAGACTTAAAATGTTCTTATGTCTCTATATACAGAGAAAATTCATCAGTCTTTACAACTTTGAAATACAATTTTTAGTCTCATTTCACTGGTTATAAATATCAGATTTTTAAAATTTCTTAACAAAAAATTAATTTCAGAATATTTGTTTCTACCCCCCACCCCCCATTTCTTTAGTTCTTCATATTCACTGCTGTCACTTAATCGGGAATAATGAACACAATATTGGGTCAACTTGAACTGAGAAGTTATTTTGACTCAATTAAGCCTGAGAGGTCTCTCAGGTGTTTGGAGCAATGAACTGATTTTCCAACAATCTTTATTACACTTTATTAGTTCTACACTCTTCACAAAATTGCGTTTTCAATTGGTGCTTCACGGGAGTTAAAATTTAATTTATATATTGGCATTTGTAGAATGTTAAATAGAAAAATATTTACTGATTATAACATACTTTATTTTGTTTGGTTTCAATAGTTTTAAAGTGCTGCTCCTTATAAAAACTGAATTGTCCTTCAAATTCAGTATTCATTTCATTGAGCTTCAGGAACGCTGCAAAGAGTAAAGCAAAGAACTGATGAAAAACAAAGGACAGAAGTCAGTACTAAAACGAAAAACAGTGCTTTCTTCTTTGATAAGTATCGTAGCTCACTTCTGTCATTTTCTCATAATTTGGGGGATTATTTTTCTATTCCAAATCCTTCAGTGGTTTCCATTTTTTGTGTGCATTAAAGTCATGTTAAAGTCTAAATATCTCACTATATGCAGTCTGTAGAAGGTCAGGTTTTTGAAAAACAGATGCTGAAACAAAGGTTCAGATGCAAGTAATTTATTGAGGAAGTTCTACCAAGATAAACTGATGAGGGAGTGGAGGAATCAGAACAGGGGAAAGGGAAGAAGTCTAACGAAGTGAAGTTTCAATCCAAAATCCTCACTACAGCCTGATGGGGCAGAAAGTATACTTCAGCCTTTGTCCTACCCGAAGGTGAGGGTGCTTGTTTGTGGAGTGGGTGTTTAGAATCAGTGTGTGAGACACAAAGGATCAGTCTGTCAAATCAGATTGTGCTAATCAAAGATCTTACCCAGTATCAAGATTTGCTAATAATTTTAAGGATACAGGATATCATGGGCCTCTACAACGCATGCACCTCTGGCACAGAGTAATGCATGAGGTCTCTAAGTGAGGTTCCTGGAGTTACCTCACATAGGGAGAGAAACATTTAAATTACAAAGCATCTAATCTTATACTCTAGAGAGGGGAGTAGCTTACATGAATCACCAGGAAGACAAACCTCATAAATTATAGGTTAATTAACCATAAATGTCCCTTTATCTGCAGACATTCAATAGATACGTTTTTTTCTTCCTTGTAAATATCATCAGCCTATTTACCTGGAAGGAAATTGACTAGAAAAGTAGACTAGGTCACCTGCTTTTGTTTCTTCACCCCAGTGGTGTTCCCCCAGTGAATGGATCACAGGCCAATTGCTTTAAATTCTCAGGTTACAAGAGATCTAAAAAGCTTTGGAAAGAATATTGACAGCAACCAATCTACAGCATGTCATAACCCAATTCTAATCTTCTTTATCCAATGTCCCTCCCTGTGCATTATGTTTCAACCTTAGCAAACCAGTTGAATTTCTCTAAATTCATTCTATTTCTTCATCTTGAGTGTTTTTGTAATTAGTGTTATATGGGGAAACTACTGTAAATTTTAGTACCAGTACGATTTCCATTGTTAACTCCTTTTAAGACTCACAAAATGGAGATGGTCACCTTCTCTGTACTATCACTCTACACTATTTTTATATTAGTATCTACCATACTTCAGCACAATTGTTTACATATGTGAAAATTATTTCCAAGTATCTCAAGTCTTTTGGGTCACTGACTCCTTGAAGATTCTGAAAATTTTCGTATGATACCACATGCCACAGAATTATTTTGCATTCAATAATATGAAGTCAAAGATCCCTGAATCCCCATCATGGAACCCCATATTGAGAAACCCTATAAAAAAGTATGTTTATTGAGAATAAGTTCTCTATTTTTTTCATCATTTCACTACTTGCACTTATCTTAATGCCTGTATATATATTGACTTGGGACGATTAATTTTTAAGACTTTAGGGTATCCGTTTCCTTACAGATTGATCTCTCTTTTCCTCAAGTTTATAAACCACACTCATTAATAATCTCCTTTTTGCTTTCTTTGTCCATTTAAAAAATAATTTATGTTAGTACATGCTGAGTACTGATTTCAACATTTGACATATTTTTTTTGTTTGTTTTTAGTTTATAGCTTTATACATATAATTATTTTTTTTATTTTTAAAAACTTTTTTATTTTTTAAAAATTTGTATTGGGGTATAGTTGATTTACAATGTTGTGTTAGTTTCAGGTGTACAGCAAAGTGAATCTGTTATACATATATCCACTATTTTTTAGATTTTTTTTCCCATATAGGCCATTTCAAAGTATTGAGTAAAGTTCCCTGTGCTATACAGTAGGTCCTTATTAGTTATCTATTTTATATATAGTAGTGTGTATGTGTCAATCCCAAACTTCCAATTTATGCCTCCCCTTACCCCCAGGTAACATAAGTTTAATTTCTGCATATGAAACTCTATTTCTGTTTTGTAGATAAGTTCATTTGTAGACTTTACTTAGATTCCACATATAAGTGATATCATATGATATTTGTCTTTGTCTGACTTACTTCACTCAGTATGACAAGAGGTGAATCTCTAGGTCCATCCATGTTGCTGCAAATGGCATTATTTTGTTCTTTTTTATGGCTGAGTAATATTCCATTGTATATATGTACCACATCTTCTTTATCTATTCCTCTGTTGATGGACATTTAAGTTGTTTCCATGTCCTGGCTATTTTAAATAGTGCAGCAAAGAACATTGGGGTGCATGTACCTTTTAAAATTATGGTTTTCTCCAGATATATGCCCAGGAGTGGGATTGCTGGATCATAAGGTAGCTCTACTTTTAGTTTCATAAGGAACCCCCATACTGTTCTCCATAGTGGCTGTACCAGTTTGCATTCCCACCAACAGTGTAGGAGGGTTCCTTTTCTCCACACCCTCTCCAGCATTTGTTGTTTGTAGATATTTTGATGATGGCCATTCTGACTGGTGTGAGGTGATACCTCATTTTAGTTTGATTTGCATTCTCTAACAGTTGGTAATATTGAGCATCTTTTCATGTTCCTCTTGGCCATCTGTATGTCTCCTTTGGAGAAACGTCTATTTAGATCTTCCACCCATTTTCTGATTGTGTTCTCGTCTTTTTGATATTGAGCTGCACGAGCTGTTTGTATGTTTTGGAGATTAATCCCTTGTCAGTCACTTCCTTTGCAAATATTTTATCCCATTCTGTGGGTTGTCTTTTGTTTATGGTTTCCTTTGCTGTGCAATATATTTTAAGTTTAATTAGGTCCCATTTGTCTATTTTGTTTTTATTTTCATTACTCTAGGAGGTGGATCAAAAAAGATTTTTTTTTTTTTTTAATGTCAGAGAGTGTTCTGCATATGTTTTCCTCTAAGAATTCTATAGTATCCAGCCTTACATTTTGGTCTTTATCCATTTTGAGGGTTTTTTTTGTGTGTGTGTGTATATAGTGTTACGGTGTGTCCTAATTTCATTCTTTTACATGTATCTCTCCAGTCTTCCCAGCACCACTTATTGAAGAGACTGTCTTTTCTCCACTGTATATTCTTGCCTCCATTATCATAGATTAGTTGACCATAAGTGCATGGGTCTATCTCTGGAATTTCTATCCTGTTGCATTAATCTATATTTCTGTTTTTGTGCCAGTATGATAATGATTTGATGATTGTATCTTTGTAGTATATTCTGAAGTCAGGGAGCCTGATTTCTCCAGCTCCGTTTTCTTTCTCAGGTTTACCTTGGCTATTTGTGGTCATTTGTGTTTCCATCGTAAAATTTTTGGTTCTAATTCTGTGAAAATACCATTGGTAATTTAATAGGGATTGCATTGAATCTGTAGATGGCTATGAGTAGTACAGTCATTTTGACAATATTGATTCTTCCAATCCAAGAATATGGTATACCTCTCCATCTGTTTGTGTCATCTTTGGTTTAGGTCTTTTGCCTCTTTAGATAGGTTTATTATTAGGTATTTTATTCTTTTTAATGCAATGATAAATGGGACTGTTTCCTTGATTTCTCTTTCTGATATTTCATTGTTAGTATATATGAATGCAAGAGATTTCTGTATATTAATTTTGTATTCTGCAACTTTTCCAAATGTATTGATGAGCTTTAGTAGTTTTCTGGTAGCATCTTTAGGGTTTTCTATGTATAGTATCATGCCATCTGCAAAGAGTGACAGTTTTACTTCTTTTCCCATGTGGATTCATTTTATTTCTTTTTCTTCTCTGATGGCTGTGGCTAGGACTTCCAAAAGTGTGTTGAAAAATAGTGATGAGAGTGGACATCCTTGTCATGTTCCTGATCTTAGAGGAAATGCTTTCAGTTTTTCACCATTGAGAATGATATTTGCTGTGGGTTTGTCATATATGGCCTTTATTATGTTGAGGTAGGTTCACTCTATGCCCACTTTCTGGAGAGTTTTTATAATAAATCAGTGTTGAATTTTATCAAAAGCTTTTTCTGCATCTATTGAGATGATCATATGGTTTTTATTCTTCAATTTGTTGATGTGCTGTATCACAGTGATTGATTTGTAGATATTGAAAAATCCTTGCATCTCTGGGATAAATCTCACTTGATCAGGGTGTGTGATCTTTTAATGTGTTGTTGGATTCAGTTTGCTGTATTTTTTTGAGGATTTTTGCATCTATATTCATCAGTAATATTGGCCTGTAATTTTCTTTCCTTCCGGTATCTTTGTCTTGTTTTGGTATCAGGGTGTTTGTGCCCTTGTAGAATGAGCTAGAGAGTATTCCTTCCTCTGTAATTTTTTGGAAGATTTTCAGAAGGGTAGGTGTTAACTCTTCATTAAATGTTTGGTAGAATTCATCTGTGAAGCCATCTGGTCCTGGAGTTTTGTTTATTGGAAGATTTTTAATCACAGTTTCAATTTCAGTACTCGTCCTTGGTCTGTTCGTATTTTCTATTTTTCCTGATTCAGTCTTGGAAGTTTGTATCTTTCTAAGAAGTTGTCCATTTCTTTTAGGTTGCCCATTTTATTTGTGTTTAGTTGCTTGTAGTAATCTCTTATGATCCTTTGTATATCTGTGGTGTCCATTGTAACTTCTTTTTTATTTCTAAGTTTATTGATTTGAGCCCTCTCCCTTTTTTCTTGATGAGTCTGGCTAAAGGTTTTTCAGTTCTGTTTATGTTCTCAAAGAACCAGGTTTTAGTTTCATTGATCTTTGCTTTTTTTTTTTTTTTTTTGTCTCTATTTCATTTATTTCTGCTCTGATCTGTATGATTTCTTTCCTTCTACTAACTTTCAGTGTTGCTTGTTCTTCTTTCTCTTGCAGCTTTAGGTGTAAGGACAGGTTATTTATTTGAGATTGTTCTTGTTTCCTGAGGTAACATTTATTGCTATAAACTTCCCCCTTAGAACTGCTTTTGCTGCATCCCGTAGGTTTTGGATTGCTGTGTTTTTGTTGTCAGTTTTCACTAGGTATTTTTTGATTCCTCCTTTGATTTCTTCAGTGATCCATTGATTATTTAGTAACATATTGGTTAGCCTGCATGAGTTTGTGTTTCTTACAGTTTTTTTTTTTTTTTTTTTTTTTCATGTAATTGATTTCCAATCTCATAGTGTTGTGGTCAGAAAAGATGCTTGATATGATTTCAATTTTTGCAAATTTACCAAGGCTTGATTTATCACACAAGCTGTGACCTATCCTGGAGAATGTTCCATGTGCATTTGAGAAGAAAGTATTCTGCTGTTTTCAGATGGAATGTCTTATAAATATCAATTAAGTCTAACTGGTCTAATGTGTCATTTAAGGTTTGTGATTCCTTATTAATTTTCTGTCTGGATGATATGTCCATTTGTGTAAGTGGGGTGTTAATGTCTCCCACTATTATTGTGTTACTGTTGATTTCCCCTTTTATGGTTATTAGCATTTGCCTTATATATTGTGGTTCTCCTATGTTGGGTGCATAAATATTTACCTTTGTTATATCTTTTTCTTGAGAAAACTTTTCTTGATTCACAGATAAGCTTCTTCTCACTGTATCCTCACATGGAGGAAGGAGTGAGAGAGCTCTCTGGGGTATCCACTATATTCATTCATTCATGAGAGTTCTACCCACATAACCTAATCACCTCTTAAAGACCCCACCTCCTAATGCTATCACATTAGGAGATAGGATTTCAACATATGGATTTTAGGGGGACACAAACATTCTGTCCACATACAACATTTTCATAGATACTGCAATGTCATTCTGTCTTTACAATGATTTTGATACATGATAGGGTGTTTAAAATCATTTCAGTAAGGCTTTAACTAAACTATTCCACTAACTATACTGCTAATTGCAAAATCAAATTGACTCTGAGGAATTGCTGTATCTCTTTCCAAAGTAGCATTTGACGTTTTCGGCAAATTCATTTCTAATCACCAATTTCTTGATTTCTGTGATAAAAAAAATTCCTTCCTAGTTCTTTTCCAAACTCTTTACTGTCTAATATTAAAGCAAACATCTTTTCCTTAACTCTATTTTTTTGTTTCCTTTTTTGGTAGTTATACTATTTACCTATTCTCAATATAAAGCCTGATCATTTGAGAATCCCTCATCACATCTTTCATCCAGTTAACGTCAGACTCTTGATATATTGAATGACTTAACAATCCTTAGATGTGTTCCATCCTTTTTCAGCATGCTGATTATTTCTCTGCCTAGATCTTCATTATTTTAGCTTGGGAATCTAGACTGTCTCAATACAACATATTTTCTTATAGTAGATAGATCTTTCTAAAATACAAATTCAATCATGTTATCCCATAACTAAAATTTTTAAAATTACTCTTCACTTATCATGCAGTAAGAACATGGAAGTTGTAATATCATACATCTGTTTACCCAGAACATTGAGAAATTTATGTGCCAAAATACTCCTTTATAGGTTAAATGAGTGACAAATGCTGAGAAAATAAAGTAGAACTTTTTTTTTTTTTTTTTTTACTGGAAGAATCCTCAACTCTAAAAGCTAATGTGTATTTAATATGTATTTGAAATTTCTAAATAGAAATTCAGGTTCCATGTTTTCCTTGCATATCAGTATTTCTCTCTCTCTCTCTATATATATATAGTTTCAATCAATGAGTGCAAATAAATCATCTTAAAGAAGAGAGAGGATTATAGGAATTGGTTCACTCAATTATGTAAGTTGAGAAGTACCAGGATCTTCAGTCTGCAAGCTGTAGACCCAGGAAAATGGGTGGTTGCAGTTTCAGTCCAATCTCAAAGGCCTAAGAACCAGGAGAACCAATGGTGGTGAATTCTAGTCAAAATTCAAAGGCCTGAGGACCGGAGGGCCAACAATGTAAATCCCAGTCTGAGAACAGGAGAAGATCGATATCTCAGCTCAAGCAGGCATGTTGAGAGATGGTGAATTCTCCCTTCCTCTGCCTTTTTGTTCTATAAGCATTTCAGTGGGCTGAATCATGCCCACCCTATTGAAGAGGGCAATCTGCTTTACTCAATCAATCAATTCAAATGTTAATTTCATCTGGAAGAAAACAGAGGAAAAGCTTGTTGACCTTGGCCTTAGCAAAGATTTTTTGGATTTGACACAAAAAGCACAGACAACGAAAGCAAAAATAGACATCAAACTAAACAGTTTATGCACAGCAATGGACACCATCAACAAAATGAAAAGTAATGCATGGAATGGGAAATATATTCTATATTGAATATAAGTAGTTAATATCCAAAATCTGTAAGTAACTCATACTACTCAATAACAGAAAACCCACAAATAACCCTATTAAAAATGGGCAAAGAACCTGAATAGACATTTCTCCAAAGAAGACATACAAATATCCAACAGGTATATGAAATTCAGGATGTTCTAGACTCCTAGAATTGAATAGATTTGCTTTACTAGGTAAGTACTCTAGGAATTTCTAGAATTGCAGAGATTTAGAAAGTTAAAAATCTTTCTGATCAGGTAGTATTTGTGTTGAGCTAGGAGATACAGCAAAGATTTCAAGTATTAGTTACCACATTTCTTATAAGTAAATGCCATTTATTGTCTCATACATTGAGACTACAGTGTTATTCTGTTTCCTTTGGATTGGTACCTGAAGAACATAAGTGGCAGCATAAGCTACACAGTAGGCAAAGATTCCTTGACCCAATTTGACAGCCTGTTTTTCATTTCATTCAATACTGAGTTATTAAAACTCAGTAGCCTTTGAATTATTTATTAAAACTTAGTGGCCCACTAACATCTCCAGCCATTGTCTACTACATTGAGTGCCCACAGTTAAAGACTTTTCCTCCGTGTGGGGTGCACTGGAATAAGACAGTGGAAGACAGCTACTTCCATCAAGAAGTCAAGGAGTCTAAACAAAGATATGTAGTCACATAGAAAAGTATGAGAAACAGAAAATATACATTGTATGGTACTTGATCCATGTTGGTATGTGTTAATTTGTCACAAAACACTTATGCACCCGAACATACAGATTAAATAAATAATCAGAGTTCAATTAGAGAAGGTTCTCTGAAAGAGTATATATACAGGTATATATAAGAGCATATATTCTATGATTGCCACATGTTGATACATGATATGTATCCTTGTAATGGTACATAAGAGTATTCTATGTGGCCTTTCCGGATAGACACTCAGACATTTTGATGTTTAAGAAATTGAATGCTCTTTGAGTAACCTGTAAAAACACTATTTTTCTAATATATTTCTGTGCCTTATACTTTGGCATCAGCATTCAACATTTTCCTTTGTGTTCTTTAGTTTTCCTGTCTGTAAAATGGAGATAATGTTAATTTCCCTCTCCTGTTTGCTGAGGTTGATATATACTTAAAAAGCACTCTGAAAATGGAAAGCACTTGTGTTTATTACTAGCTTTTAATATTGACGAAGAAAAAAAGAGACATTTGTCTGAACATTTTGCAGTAGAATTAGCAAGGGCAGCAGTAGAGAAATGTGAATTATGGAAATAAATATAGGGAGAAGGCTTTTTAAAGATTACCATTTTTTTCATGATCGAAATCTCCTAAAATGCTTTGAGACCCTTTTTACTGTGCTCATAAGAGGTTTTCTACAGTCAATATAGAGGAAAAAGAAAATATTATTTTCCACATCAGACATAGAGAATCATTATCTTCAGCTTCAGGAGTCTGGGTTTTCTAGTTTAAGAAGTATCAGGTTGGATTAGGACAGAAAGGAAGCATTTAATTTTTTCCAATCTGTGACTGCAGAAGAGCTTTCATTGAATTTAATTTAAATCATATACATTATTTCTCTCATTGTGCTAAATTATTTCAACATTTAATGATTGTAAATACAAATTACTAATTTCTTACTGAGACTGACAAGTAAACAGAGTTGAAACAAACATGGTATGTACTGATTATATTTGTCAAAAGTATTTCTTATTAATCACACTCAGAGAAAATAACAATGGCAAATTCAAGAGCCTGACACTTTATATTTTATATAATTTGTATTATATGTACTTGTTTATGGGAGAGGGACCTGTGATTACAGTTTTGTTAATGTGGCATCTGATTGAATTCTTTATTTAGTTCTACTCGTTTACTGTTTTGTTATTCTTTTTAGTAGTAAGGAGGCAGGTTTACTTCTGTTAAAGTCATTGATCAATAAAAAATGTATTGTAGTAGAAACTTGATAGAATAGAATTCTGTGTTGAGCTCAGATATAAAATTAACCAGTAACAAAGAATTGCTTTCAGACAATAGTTATGCTCTATCTATAAGAGAAAGCAAAACAGGAATTCAGCAATTAATCAGAGAACTTTACCAAAAAAGACAGAAAAAACAGAATATATATAAATATTTTTTATATATAAATTTATTTATTTTTATTTTTTGGCTTCATTGGGACTTCATTGCTGTGCACCATCTTTCTCTAGTAATGCAAGCAGGGGCTGCTCTTCCTTGTGGTGCACAGGTTTCTCATTGTGGTGCAGAGCACAGGCTCTAGGTACACGGGCTTCAGTAGTTATGGCAAGCAGGCTCAGTAGCTGCGGGACATGGGCTTAGTTGCTCTGAGGCATGTGAGATCTTCCTGGACCAGGGCTCGAACCCTTGTCCCCTGTGTTGGCAGGCAGATTCTTAACCACTGCACCACCAAGGAAGCCCAAAACCAGAATATATTAAGCACTTAAAAACAATGAGTTGTTTTGTCAGAGAATTGTACTTAACATTTATTATTGAGTCTTCTAATCTAATGATTCTAAGGTGAATTTAGTAAATGTTGAAAATATCCAAATAAACTGACCCAAGGACTTAAAACAAAGCTGGTAATAATTTTTAGGTTGATAAAAGTACTATTGTTTTAGTGATAGTGACCTACCGTGTTATTTTGAAAAGAAAGATAAAGAAGACATAAATTTCTTGCTAAGGCATGTTAGTTAATGATAATTTTTATATCATTACAAAACATGGTAGAATATGCTATAAGATGTGGAACACACACACACACACACACACACACACACACATATATATATATATATATATATATATATATATATGTCTTTGGGTTTATCGGGTTTATGTCTAGAATAAATTGGCTGTGTACAGAAACAGAGGGATATATCTATTAAGGTTTTTGTTTTGTTTTTATATTTTTTTCATTTTAAATCTACTATGAACTGTGAAAAACATTCAGAATAGACTGCCTGTATAATAATATGTTTGCTTAAAGCATATCATAGTTATATTTTGAATTATTCAAATAAGCCATTCAAATTTTTATTTCCATTTTGTCTTACCTAAAAAGTCTTGGATTATTAAGTGTTCACTTTTCACTGTTCCTATTACGGTTAATATTCTACTGAGGAAAGTGAAGTAAGGGTTATATATTAAATTGTAATGATTTAGGAGCATTTGGCAACCATTCAGTTTACAATAGATAAGGTATGCCCATGAACATAAATTATGCAACTACACTGACCATGTTGACAAGATAACTGCTTATTTTTATTTAGTGTTGTTTACTCTAAAAGTTAGAGCATATCAAAAAGTTGAAGATGAAGAAATTAAGGAAAGATGATATATATATATATATATATATATATATATATATATATATATGCAACAACCACTATTAAAAAAAAGAAAAACAAACCACAATAAGATTAGCCTATTTTCTTCTAGTCTATTGTATTCTATTTTATTCTATTTGAATAGTGAAATGGGCTAAGGTGGTCAAAACGTATAAACTTCCAGTTATAAAATAAGTCCTGGAGATGTAATGTAGAGCATGGTGACTACAGTTAATAATACTTTATCATATATTTGAAAATTGCCAAGAGAGTAGGTTTTAAAAGTTCTCTTCACAAGAAAAAAAATATATTGCTATGTGTGCTGATAAACATTAACTAGATTTATTGTGGTTATCTTTTGCAACATATACATATATTGAATCATTATGCTGTATACCTGAAACTAATATAATGTTATATACTAATTATATCTCAATAAAAAAAGAATGGCTTTTCTTTCTAAAATTAAAAATATAGGTGACAAATATATTGTTGCTAATATTATTATTTGCTTTACAGAGTCTGTCATTTACCTTTATGTATTTCTGTCTTACTCCATGTAACAACTGACTGGTTGGAAATCTATACTGGTATAACATGAATAAAAAGGTGCATTTTGTGTATTATGAATTGAGATTCATAGTCTAACCAAATCACACATTTCCCCCTATCTTTTTAAAACATAGCCTTTCTCTTTCTCTTCCTTCCACATCTCTCCTTTTCCCCTTCCTCTACCACTGTTTCCTTCTTTTCCATTTTTTATTGCAACTGTCACAGCAATGGTAGCACATCATGGGGAGTTTTGCCATCATAAGTAGAATCATAATCTCTAAGTTAAAAATGTTAATGAATTAACAGGAAATAACTTCTATTTAGAAAAATTACAATTACACATCATCACAATCAAACAATTTAAATTAAAGCTTCAAGTTATCTGTAAGAAGAGAGGTAATATTTAAAATGTCATGTGAACAATGCTATCTCAATTTAAAAAATAAATTGAATGAGTTAATTCTACCTGAAGCTCATTAATAAAACTATTAGCAAAAAAGCCTAAAGTGAGATCTCCAACAAGATTACAGAACTCTAACTATAGCATTTATATTAAATATGTAAATTACAAAATAAAAATTAACATTTTATCTTAGAAAATAGATACATATGAATCACCCTTTTTAAAGAGTAATATTGGTTTGTCTTAACAGCTCATAATTCTTTTTATGTACAAGTTGGAGAATTGTATCCAAATTTTATATAAACTACCTTTTCATATTTTTTCTGCACTTATGTATTGAAATAAACCATCTCCCACATTACAAAAGGTTACATGATTAAATATTTCATCATTTAACTAAAGTGGTAAACATATATAATACATTACTATATTTTCAAAATGTCTTTCTTTCAAGTCAGAAAAGAAGTGTGTATCTATGTATATGTGAAAACTCAAAAAAAAAAAAGAAAAAAAAAAGTGTAAGTAATAGAAGGAGATGTGGTTCCCCATTATATCTAATTTGACTTAATGAGAAATAGTTCTTATCTTTCAATCAGTCTCAATATAGCATAATATTCAAAATAACTTTTAGAGGAAACTTAAAGCTGGAATCATAGAACTTTTGCATTTTATCCACTTGATTACAGATTTTCTAATTTAGCTCAAAATTTTTGAGAAGCAATTATTAAAATATATGGCATTGAATCCATTTTTTATTATGAAACTTTTATACTAAATAAGAGTTGTCTAGGTTGTCAAGGGAATTTACCAATTTATGTCAATCATTTGGGTTCATAATTAAACACAATTCTTTTTTGAGATTTTTATATAAAATCTGCAGTTTTCTGTAATAGGAAAGGGGAAAGTAGGTCTTAGATACATTAAATCAGTGACTAACATGAATTCTTACAAAATACTGTTAGAAATCATGACATTGTTTTACTATAAATTGTCTCAAGTCATGCCAGTCAAATAAGCACCATGATGTTAATGGTAGAATGTATTAATTCCAGATACTAGCCTTATCCATGGAAAATAAACCTACTGAAGTTGGAATATGTTGATGTTCTTGTAATAAGCATAAGTTCAGAAATCAAGCTTGTGAGAGTAGTACTGAGGGAAGCTAGGATTAAAGAAAGGAATGGGGATGATGTGATGAGATGGATATTTCACTTCTGTGGTATTCTTCCCTCAAAATCCATTAATCCAGTTAATAATGAGAAAATAGCAGACAAACCCAAACTGGGGGATATTCTACAAAATATTTGATGAGTACACTTCAAACGTGTCGAGCCCATGAAAAATAAACAAACATTGAAAACTTAAAGCTGGAGAACACTAAGATGAAAGAGCAACATAGAACATGGTATATAGTAAATGTTGGAACAGAAAATATAAGAAAATTAGTGAAAAAACTAGTGAATTCTGAATTAAAGCTTTATTTAGTTCACAATATTATACCAATTCTAAGCAACTTCTGAGTTGTGATAAGTGTACTATTGTTTACATAAGATGTAAACTTTAGGAGAAACTAAGTAAAGAGTAAATAGGAACTCATTATACAATTTTTCCAACTCTTCTGAAAATATAAAATGATTTTATTATGATAATAATAAGGAACATTAGCAAAACAAAGAAAAAATGAGAAATAAGAGAATTTGTAAGAAAATTGAAAATAGGTCAAAGGAGACCAAGCTATGTGGAAAACAGTTAAAACTGCAACATTACCTGTACATTTTTTTCCTGATGATATTGAGGTTTATATATGAAGATTATAGGGATTTACATCTACATTGATTCCCCAAAGCATAATATGTATATTAAGACTAATTTAAGATTGTCATCAATTTTCTGTATGTTTCTGAATTTAGACATTGACAGGATGAATAACAGGCTTTACATTGTAACTAACTTCTTGAGAAAGCTTTAGAGGTAAAAAGTCAATAGTGATATGCTCAGATTTCTATATCCAATGAGGTCATAAACTACCTGATTTCAGAGAATGGAGTCTGTAATCAAATATTGAGTAATATGACAACATTAAGTCATGTGCAAACAGCCAGCTGAGGAAATTGCCTGTAACGTTTTCAAATCCTGTTCTGTGGTCTACTGATGACCTCAAAGATGGTAAATATTCCATGGGAAAAAAAAATGTACTTTGGTCAAAACTTTTAGAAAAGATTACATTAAAGAAAGAAGAGGTGTCTTTACTCATTGAATCCTCAGAGCCTTTCAGATGACAATGTGTTTTATAAAGCTTTCTGCTGAAGGGGTTGGGCTTCTAAGATGTGTGTGTGGGGGGGGGGGGGGGATTAAAGAAAATAGAGTATTTACAAAATTGATTTTTGCCACTTATTATTTATTTTTCTTTTTTCCTTGGAAAACTTACCTAAATAATGACACATTAAACATTCACACAGCAAATTTACTGTCAATTTAAATCTATTTGGTGGGACTATTACCTTCATAAATCTGAGTCTTTGGTTCCTGTATCTCTTAGCACTTTTATATTTCTGCATTTCTGATTTTAATGCCTACTAATGTTCCTGGCTGCTAATTTAGAGAGGTTTTTATAAATTCTCTAGTTAGTCTTAGGTAGTGTAAGAAGCTCACATCAATAATTATTTTGTCCAGGCCAATGAAATAAATCACAGCACACACACACATGCACATGCACACACACACACACACACACTGAACTGGAAGTAACTCCCCTTTCCCATCTGGTCTACTGTAGGTGAGCCACTAGCAGTCAGGAGTTAAGAATGGCATAGGTTTGCCTTCTTCTGTTTCCTGATGAGTAGTTATACACTCCATCTTTCATGGTTTTTGAAGTTTCCAGAATCTAAATTGGGGAAGGCAGGACAGAAAAGTGTCAAGAATATAGGAAAAATCTTCTTTTCTTTTCCCTTAATAAAAAGAAAACCTATTAGCTCATATAAGTAGAAGTCCAGGTATAGGACAGAATTCAGAATTTGGTGATCCATTGGCTCATTGTTATCTCAAGGGACTCAGTATCTTTGCCTTTCTGCTATGCCATCTAATTTGTCAGAGAAATTACTCTTAGGGTGATCGGATGGCCTAGCACCTAGCAGTAGAAATCAAATCTATACATTGCTTTATACATATCCAGCGGGAGAAAATACTGTTGTCTGTGCTTTCCTAGCAGCCATCCTAAGATTCATCTTGATTGGCATGTAACTGCTCCTGAAACAACTGTGTCTAGTGGAATGGATTATGCTATTTTGTAGAAGCCTACCAAAGTAGGTAGGCATTGTTATCAAGCAATGAAGCAACAGAGGAGCCTGAAATCAGTTTTACCTGAAGGGAATGGGAGCTGTTATGTAGTACTTATTGAGTCTTTAACTTTCTGGCTGACCATGGGAAAGTTTTTCAATTCCCTGGACTAGGGTAAATTTTAAAAGTTCAAAAGTTTTTTTTCTATTTTTAAAAGTATAAAGGTAAGATTAAATAACTTCTAAGATCTTCCAAAGAATATGATTCTGAAAACTCAACTTCAGAATGATTATAGAATTTTGATATTCAATAATTCAATATTTCTTATTGATTATTACATGATAGACACTGTTCTAAAATTTGGGTAATTGATGTTCATATCGAACACTTTATATCTCAAGGAACCTACATTCTAGTGGAGAGGAATGAAAATAAACAAGAGAAATTAAGTTTGTAGTAAGTTGCTAGTAATAGGCACTAAGTAGAAAAACAAAGCGGGGGAGAGATTAAGAAATGTTAGAGACAGGTTTTATGATGTCAGATTATTGTGGCCAATTATATCACTTAACAGGTCACATGTGAACAAATATTTGGAAAGTCATGGGAGTGTGCCTAGAACAGAGAGAGAAAAGAGCTGTAGGTGATGATATCAGAGGTGGTGGGAGCCAGATCTTTGATGGGACTTGCAGGCCACTGTAAGGCTTATGGTAAATCTAGGTCTTGGGGAAAGTCTATCAGAAATAACTACTGACAGTAGCCCCTCTTCTTTCATTGTTCAGCAAATACAAGTTCAATCCTGTTAAGTTTCAGGAAAGGAGGCAGGATTGAGACAGCAAGGAATGACATTTCGTTAAAACCTACACATCTGAAATGAGTTAATTACTGAAATTTTCTGTTGTTATTTATGTTAATAAAACAATAAAATGGAATTTATATGTAACATTTTATAAACACTCAAAAACAGTAAATTTTAAGCTGCTTTTGGTCAAAAGATTCTACATAAAATTAATAGCATTACAGAGTTCAAAAGGTTTACTGAAATAAAAATATATATCCCAAGTATTACTGTCATGTTTCTCACTTCACTAGCCACAAATATTTTTGCCTCTAAAATGCAGTGCAAAAGTACCAATTGAACTAGGTTTCGAAATTTATGCTTCAGAGTATCTTTATTATTTGATGCTGAAACCTCCAAGGAGAATTTGGTTAGTTCTGTACTCAAATCAGTATAAATCTCTTACACATTTTATACAAAATGAAGCCATTTATGCTACAGTACGTTCATATGCAACTTTACTGTTTGATGCAATTCTTTAGTGTAGCTTGCAATGAATTTTAACTACAGTTATCAAGCTTTCTTGATTTACTTTTATTCATTAATTACCCATTTATATAGAATGAAATAACTCTTCTTTTAGGAAATTTTATTACTTGAAAGGATTTTATTAATATTCATAAATGCAACTTTAAATAAAAATATATATTTCTTAGATTTATTTTTCATCAAGTGTGCTGAATCTACTTTGGGAGATTTTTCACTCTGGTCAGATTTTCCCCAGTATTACTGATAACTAACAAAATGTCAATAATATGTATTCAGTATACCCAGTCTTAATAGTTTTATTTTATTCAAGTCTGATTATCATTGTTTGAGAATATAAATATAAATCCCAAGGTATCATCATTTCTTCCAGATTCAAATTTCATAGAAGTTTGAGATAGTAAAGAGTAATATTGCTAAAAAGATTTCCTGGTTCTCTTCAGTACTACTTCTCTTTTAAGTCATGGCGTTTTCAAGTAAACATAAATTATTTTTCCAATTCCCTGTTATTTCAGTTCTTGAAATTCTTTTCTCTCATGATCTTGTTTTCCACCATACCTCAGCCTCTGACTTCCATGGTCATTACCAAGACCTTGATATTTCCAATAATTCAACACACACTCCATAATGTCAATGTCATGTGTTCCATTCTCTGACCAATTACTTTTTATCTGTTTCCAATCTTCAGGTGCCCTGAATCCAGCAATCCTTCCACACCTCCTGGACCATTGATACTACCATGTTTTCATCTTCTAAACCTCTTCAAGTCTGGATTCCCCTCTTAACTCACTTTATATTTCATTGTTAATCACTCCTGCCTGAAAACCTTGACTTCCCTTGCCCATCTCTCACTCTGTTGTAGAACCACAGTGATGGTTAGATGTAACCCACCATACTCATTCAGCTGAGTGAGCAACAACAAGACTTTGCTGCTGTCAGGCAGTCATATTCTACACCCCTTACTCATTTTTTCACTCCTTCAGATGACTATTTTATATGTTTTCCTTTGTCCTGAAACCTCCAATATGCCTCAGATCATCTGCATTCTCAGGTGATGGTATTACTGCCTACTTAACTGAAGAAAATTAAAGTAATTTGAAGAAATCTTCTAGAACCACCAAACTGCATTCACCCACCTACTCACATCTACATTCATGAGCTCTATCTTCCTACCTTCTCCTATCTAAGGACAATTCTCTATTTATACATGGGATCCTGTATCCTACCACCTACTTGATTATGTCTGTCTGTAATCCTTCCCTCTTTTCTACATCATGCCATTTACACTTTCTATTCTAACATTCCTGTCAGCATAGAAATAACCCATTATTTCTCCCACCCTTACAGTCCATCTTTTTTGCTTCTTTGTCCATCAATTACTACTCCACTTCTTTACTCCCTTTTATAGCAAACCATCTCAAAAGAGTTGTCTTTGTTTACTGTCCATATTCTTGTTAAAACCACAACATTGAATGCTTTTGTTAAAGTCACTTATGTCCACAATATTGCTAAACATACTTTCAAATTTCAGTGCTCAACTTAATTAGTGCTTTCATCACCAAGATTTGACATAGTTGATTCCTTATCCCTCTTACTGCATGTTCTTCCTTTGGCTTTCATGACACCAAAACCACAGTTTCCGTCCTATTTTACTGGCCATTCATTCTCCATCTTTCCTGGTGGTTCTTCCTTTACTCCAGAATCTCTTCAATTTAAATTGTCCCAGGGCTCAGACTTTGACTCCTTTCTTTTCAATAACTATAACATTTTCCAATCTTGTCTACTTTCCTGATTTTTATTATCTGTTAAATTTCCATCTCAGAACGCTTTCGTGAACTCCAGACTCGCAGGTATATTACATTGCCTGCTTGACATCTCCACTTGGATGACTAATAGACATTTAAATCTTTTCAGGTCTAAAATTGAATTTCTGGTCTCCCCCCCACAAACCTACTCTTCTCACAGCTTTCCTTTCTCAATCAATGACAACTGCACCAATAGAGGTGTCAGACCAAAAAATCACAGAAACATTCTTGACATCCCTTATTCTTCTATATCAAATCTGTTTGAGAATCCTATGGTCTCTACTTTCAAAATATATCCAGAATCTGACTAATTCTTTCCAACTCCCCTATTCCAGCATGTCTGTGGTTGGAACAGTCAATGTCTCTAGCCTGGATTTCTTCAATTGTCTCCTAGCACATCTCCCAACTTCTATCCTTGACATCTGAGAATCTCTCCTTAATACAGCAGTCAGAGGGGTCCATTTAAAATGCAATTCAGATCATATCACTATTCTGCTCAAAACTGTGCAGTGATTCTCACTTCACAAAAGCAAAACCTACAAGACCCTGTAAGGTCCTGCTTGATTTCCCCCAGTTACATCTTTTAATCCAGTCCTGATAGTTTCTATTCTGCTCACTCTCCTTCAACCCTACTGGCCTTCTTTCCACATTGTTGACGTAGAGTGAGCAGGCACTTTGTAGCAGGCACTTTTTACCACAAAGCCTCTGTCCTGAATGCTTTTCCCCCAAATATCTACAAGGCTCACATCTGAGTTTGCACAAATATTACCATGTCGCTGGGACTCCTTTGAGCAGTGTATTTAATATTGCAACCTGTACCATTTCCCTGACTCTCTCAACCCCCTTGCCCTTCTCTACATGTTTTTCACCTGTATCCCTTATCACACTCTAACTTATTATTTGCTTCTAAATTAGGCTTTTTGTGTAATTTCTATTTTCATTAATAAATGTTAGCAGAAAAGCGGAAATATTTGGTTTACTAAGGTATCCCAAGGATCCACAAGTTTCCTGACTGATGATAAGCACTTATTTGTTTTTAAGTAAATGAAATAACAAGAGCTAATGTTTAATGAGCACTAAATATTTGTCAGGCATTGTACTAAGTGTCTTACATGTCTGATAGCTATTACTGAAACTAACATATAGTTATTGAGTAATGGATGGGTGGAGTTAGGTACCATTCTAAGGGATTTATACACATTAACTCATTTTAAGTGAATAGCAAACTATATGAAGTGGGTACTACTATATTTTCCATTTTGTCAAAAGAGAAAAATTGAAGTACAGAGGATTTTGTAAATTGCTCTAGGCTACAGAGCTAATAAATTGTGAAGCTGGTATTCACATCCAGACAGTCTGGTTCTGACATCCAAGATTCTAACCATATATATACTATCTCATGCTAGAAAGTAAGAGAGCTGAGATTTGAAGACAAGCAGTCTGATTCCAGAGCCCACATTCTTAATGACCAACATATATTTCATTCACTGCTAGACTCTTAGAAATAAATCAGGGATCATTGGCTAACTGAATGTGCTCTTTTTCAGTTCTATTAAGTTGTCAACAGGCACTAGAAAGAAAGAGTAGAACCCTATAAAAGTATTTAATGTCTGCAATGTCTTTGAGATACAGGAACTTAAATAACTTCTTGTGTTTAGGAACTCATTTAATCTATGTCTGCACTGAATGCTACTCTAACTGATATGTAAATAATAAGTACCTGTAAGAACATAGACATATCACTTACTCACTCTAGGCTGCATTTTTTATTTCATCAAAATGTAAAAAGTTTGAACTAGAATGACCTATAAATTTCCAATTTTGAATAAAATGTTATGAGCACAGGTGACAACAATGAATTTACATTTTACTTTTATTATTTTTTTTACAGTTTAACATGTATTATTTACAAATTTTTTAAAAAATTGTCATCATAATCATCATCACCATCTAAATTTATATGCTAATAAATGCATTCACAAATGACAATTATGAGAAGAAATGAATTTATAGGAAGAATTGCGATAAATTCAACTTGCTATTTGTTCGGCTATGGGACTGATCATGATTTCCTCTTTATAGTTTACTTCCTCAAAAAAATCATAATACATTGCTGCTATTTGTTAAATGTCTCCATAATAGTTACAAATTTTATGTTTTTGGACTTTGAGACTCCACAGAATATACTGTTTTTAAATGAAGACTTTCAAGTCCTAATTTTTTATAAGTTTTAAGAAAAAGTTGTGTAAAAGTGCCAGATAATGAAAGATATAAAATTTACCATAGAGAGAAGAGTTTCATGGGAAAGCATCTGCTAAGAGCTTTGCATGAAAATTTAAGGAGTTTAATATGAACATTTTCAGAGTATGCTTTTTTTAATCAAGTGTTATCTATGCAGGTTTACTCATAAATAATTGAAATTTATTTTTCCTTTTCCAAATAGTCCCAACTTCCATGTAAGTGTCCCAAACAATGTAACTCAGGGTTTTCTTCCTGATGAGAGTACACTTTAAAAGCTGATACTGTCATTTGGAAGAAAACTTGAGCATAACTACACATCTTATCATTAATTATTTACTTCCTAATAGTAGCAGAAATTCAGACAGAAGCTGCCATCTCACAAATACAAATTATGAAATGATCATGAGATTTTGGTCAGCATTTCTGAAACATGTGACTGATATTTACATTAGAGTTTATCATAAATATTATATTCATTTTGCATCACAATCTTTAAGTTTGTTAGTAGCTTTTAACTAATATGAACTAGATATTGTTACATTTGAAAATGGACACTGTTGACTGAAAAAAAGAAAAAACAAAAATTGCATAACATGAGAGCTGTGAGTTCAGTTTTATTTGGGGTTTACTGAGGACTGTAGCCTGGGAGACAGACACTCAGGTAGCTCTGAGGAATTGCTCCAAAGAGTTAGCGGAGGAGGTCAGTGTATATATACGACTTTGGTAAATGGGGTACATGCAATGAAGCATACATCTCGGTAGAAGGTTGCTGCTAATCACAGGAGCAGATGTCTCCATTAAGTGATTATAGTGCTTTTCTAGGCATGAGAAGATGCAAGAAATTGGTTTCCTAAAATTTTCTCTTGAAAATACCTAACTATCTGAAGGCCTGTTCAGCCAGATTTTCCCAGAGCACAGAGTGCCTCATTCCTGATCTCATCCCTGAACTCCTTTCAGAGTATGTTAAAGGCCAGCAACTGCGTTGGCTAGTGACTTCATTCCTGTAGAACCTGATGGTGAGTGACATTCTTTACTTGGCAACACTAACAAAATTGCTTATATAATTTTTGTTTCTATCCTTGAAAATTTATTTCCATTTTAAAATTTTATGTGTATATAAATACATACACACATATAAATTGCATTTTTGTAGATAAAACATGGTCAAAAATCATATATATGTGTATATATTCAATATAATATTTTTAGTTTGGGAATTGTTTTAGAGAAATCACAACTTTACAAAATGATTTTATCAAACTTTGCCCAAGATTAAATATTGAAATAGATAATACAAAACTGAAGAACTTAGGCTCATATTTCCTTCTATACTATATTACTAATGGATTTGTATATTCACTTTTCAAATAAGCACATAGTATATATACAAAAACTATTGAATAACATGAGGACACAAACAAGTCAATGAATTATATATAAGAAAGCTGGTAAAAACTATTTAACAGACACATTTTATTTAGAAAAGATCTGTTTTTAAGAGTTAGGACTAATACTTAAAAATGATATTTAATTATATGCAGCATATGTATTTGGATATTTATAAGATCCAAAGCTTTAACATTTAATTGTAGGTTCAATTAATTAAATATTTCCTGATTTCATTGGGAGGGATAAAAGATAATTAAAAAGTTGTTGTTGCATTTTTTCAATCTCTCTCTAACGTAGTAGAAGACTGGGAATAAAATTCCAAGACTTGGTGTTAGGTCCTGTTTCAGCTACATCTTTACATCCAAACAATGAAACCTTCCAATCTCAATTTCTCCATCAATGAAGCCAATGCAATGATCCTCACCCTGAGAGTTGCCCATAAATTGGTTTAATGTGAAATAACATATAGTATATCGTTCATTGTTAAGCATTTGAAAAGGTGAAAGGTCAGTACTTATTTCAACAATAATCAGTGTTAAGCACAAAATTATATCTGTAAAATGTCAGTATAATTGAATTTAAATTTGGTTAATCTCATTTGTCACCTTTTTATCTCTTAAATTTTGAATTCCTCTTTCTTTAAATTAATTTTTTTAATTGGTGATTTACAATGTTGTGTTAGTTTCTGCTGTACAGCAAAGTGAATCAGTTATACATATACATATATCCGCTATTTTTTAGATTCTATCCCTGTATGGGTCATGACAGAGTATTGAATAGAGTTCCCTGTGCTATGCAGTAGGTTCTTATTAGTTATCTATTTTATATATAGTAGTGTGTATATGTCAATCCCAATTTTCCAATTTATCCATCCTCCCCTTCCTCTTTGGTAACCGTAAGTTTGTTTTCTACATCTGTGACATTTCTGTTTTGTAAATAGGTTCATTTGTACCATTTTTTTAGATTCCACATATGATATCTGACATATATCATATGATATTTGTCTTTGTCTGACTTACTTCACGCAGTATGACAATCTCAAAGTCTATCCCTGTCACTGCAAATGGCATTATTTCATTCTTTTTATGGCTGAGTAATATTGCATTGTATATATGTACCACATCTTCTTTATCCATTCCTCTGTTGATGGACATTTAGGTTGCTTCCATGTCCTGGGTATTGTAAATAGTGCTGCAATGAACATTGAGGTGATGTATCCTTTCAAAGTATGGCTTTCTCCAGATATATGCTAAGGAGTGGGAATACTGGATCATAAGGTAGCTTTATTTTCAGTTTTTTTTTAGGGACTCTCCATACTGTTCTCCATAGTGGCTGTACCAATTTACATTCCCACCAACAGTGTAGGAGGGTTCGCTTTCTCCACACCCTCTCCAGCATTTATTATTTGTAGATTTTTTGATGATGGCCATTCTAACTGGTGTGAGGTGATAACTCATTGTAGTTTTGATTTGCACTTCTCTAATAATTAGTGATGTTGAGCATCTTTTCATGTTCCTCTTGGCCATCTGTTTGTCTATTTAGATCTTCTGCCCATTTTGTTTTGATTGGGTTGTTTGTTTTTTTGATACTGAGCTGCATGAGCTATTTGTACATTTTGTAGATTAATCTGTTGTCAGTCACTTCGTTTGTAAATATTTTTTCCCAGTCTGTGGGTTTTTTTTTTTTTTTCTTTTTGTGGTTGGTTTCCTTTGCTGTGCAAAAGCGTTTAAGTTTAATTAGGTCCCATTTTTTTTGTTTTATTTTCATGTTCACTAATCTAGGAGGTGAATTGAAAAAGAACTTGCTGCAATTTATGTCAGAGAGTGTTCTGCCTATGCTTCCCTTTAAGAGTTATATAGTATCCAGGCTTACATTTAGGTTTTTAATTATTTTGAGTTTATTTTTGTGTATGGGGTTAGGGTGTGTTCTAATTTCATTTATTTACATGTAGCTCTCCAGTTTTCCCAGCACCACTTATTGAAGAGGCTGTATGTGCTCCACTGAATCTTCTGGTCTCCTTTGTTATAGATCAGGTGACCATAGGTGCATGGCTTTTTCTCTGGACTTTCTATCCTGTTCCAGTGATCTATATTTCTGTTTTTGTGCCAGTACCATACAGTACTATACTACTGTAGCTTTGTAGTATAGTCTGAGGTCAGGGAGTCTGATTTCTCCACATCTGTTTTTCTCTCTCAAGATTGCCTTGGCTATTTAGGGTCTTTTGTTTCTCCATACAAATTGTAAAAAATTTTGTTCTAATTCTGTGAAAAATACTGTCGGTAATTTGATAAGGATAGCATTGAACTTGTAGATTACTTTGGTTAGTTTAGTCATTTTGACAATACTGATTCTTCTAACACAAAAACATTGTATATCTCTTCTTCTGTTTGGATCATCTTTGATTTCTTCCATCATTATCTTTAAGTTTTCTGAGTACAGGTCTTTTGCCTCCTTAAGTAGGTTAATTTCTAGGTATTTTATTCTTTTTGATGCGATGATAAATCGGATTGTTTCCTTAATTTCTCTTTCTGATGTTTTATTGTTAGTATGTAGGAATGCAAGTGATTTAGGTGCATTAATTTTGTATCCTGCAACTTTACCAAATTCATTGATGAGTTCTAGTAGTTTGTTCATAGCCTCTTTAGAATTTCCTATGTATAACATGAGGTCATCTGCAAACAGTGACAATTTTACTTCTTCTTTTCCAATTTGGATTCCTTTTATTTATTTTTCATCTCTGATAACTGTGAGTAGGACTTCCAAAACTATGTTGAATAAAAGTGGTGAGTGTGGACATCCTTGTCTTGTTCCTGATCTTAGAGGAAATGCTTTCAGTTTTTCACCACTGAGAATGATGTTTGCTGTTTGTTTTGTTGAATATGGCCTTTATTATGTTGAGGTAGGTTCCCCCTATGCCCACTTTCTAGAGTGTTTTTATCATAAATCGGTGTTGATTTTTGTCAAAAGACTTTTCTGCATCTACTGAGATGATCATATGGTTTTTATTCTTCAATTTGTTGATGTGGTGTATCACAATGATTGATTTGTAGATATTGAAAAATCTTTGCATCCCTGGGATAAATCTCACTTGATCAGGGTGTGTGATCTTTTAATGTGTTGTTGGATTCAGTTTGCTAGTATTTTGTTAAGGATTTTGCATTTATATTCATCAGTGATATTGGCTTGTAATTTTCTCTTTTTATGATATCTTTGTCTGGCTTTTGTGTCAGGGTGATGGTGGCCTCATAGAATGAGCTTGAGAGAGTTCCCTCCTCTGTAATATTTTGGAATAGATTGAGAAGGATAGGTGTTAACTCTTCTATAAATGTTTGATAGAATTCACCTGTGAACTCTGGTTCTTGACTTTTGTTTGTTGGAAGATTTTTAATCACAATTTCAATTTCAGTACTTGTGATTGGTATGTTCATATTTTCTATGTCTTCCTGCTTCAGTCTTAGAATGTTGTGTCTTTCAAAGTATTTTTCCATTTCTTCTAGGTTGTCCATTTTATTGGCATAGATTTGCTTGTAGTAGTCTCTTATGATCCTTTGTGTTTCTGTGGTGTCAGTTGGAACTTCTTTTTTCATTTCTAAATTTTATTGATTTGAGTTCTATATATATATATATATATATATATATATATATATATTTGATGAGTCTGGCTAAAGTTTTATTGATTTTGTTTATCTTCTCAAAGAACAGCTTTTAGTTTCATTGATTTTTGCTATTTTTTTTCCTTTCTATTTTATTTGTTTCCACTCTGACCCTTATGGTTTCTTTCCTTCTACTAACTTTAGCTTTTGTTTGTTCTTCTTTCTCTAGTTGCTTTATGTGTAAGGCTAGGTTGTTTATTTGAGATTTTTCTTGTTTCCTGAGGTAAGATTGTATTGCTATAAACTTCCCTCTTAGAACTGTTTTCTTGCATCCCATAGGTTTTGGATCACTGTGTTTTCATTCTTGTGTGCCTCTAGGTATTTTTTGATTTCCTCTTTGATTTGTTCAGTGATCCACTGGTTGTTTAGTAACATATTGTTTAGTCTCTATGTGTTTGTGTTTTTTACAGTTTTATTTTCCTGTAATTGATTTCTAATCTCATAACATTGTGGTTGAAAAAGTGCTCAGTATAATTTCAATTGTGTTAAATTTATGAAGCCTTTACCTGTGACCCAAGATGTGATCTATCTTGGAGAATATTCCATGTGCAGTTGAGAAGAAAGTATATTCTGCTTCTTTGGAATGGAATGTCCTATAGATATCAACTGAGTCTATCTGGTCTAATGTGTCTTTTAAGGCTTGTGTTTCCTTATTAATTTTCTGTCTGGATGATCTGTCAGTTGATGGGGTGTTAAAGTTCCCACTATTATCATGTTATTTTTGATTTCCCCTTTTACAGCTGTTAACATTTACCTTATATATTGAGGTGCTCCTACATTGGATGCATATATATTTACAATTGTTATATATTCTTTTTAGATTGATCACTTGATCATTATGTAGTGTCCTTCCTTGTCTCTTGCTACAGTCTTTATTTTAAAGTCTATTTTGTCTGATATGAGTATTGCTACTCCAGCTATCTTTTGATTTCCATTTGCATGGAATATCTCTTTCCATCCCCTCACTTTCAGTCTGTAGGTGTCCCTAGGTCTAAAGTAGGTCTCTTCTAGACAACATATATATGGGTCTTGTCTTTGCATCCATTCAGCTAATCTATGTCTTTTGGTTAGAGTATTTCATCCATTTACATTTAAGGTAATTTTCGATATGTGTGTACCTATTGCCATTTTCTTAATTGTTTTGGGTTTGTTTTTGTAGGTCTTTTTTCTTCCTTTCTTCTTTTGGTCTCTTCTCTTCTGTTTTCCACCTAGAGAATTTCCTTTAGTATTTGTTGTAGAGCTGGTTTGGTGGTGATGAATTCTCTTAGCTTTTGCTTGTCTGTAAATCTTTTGATTTCTCTGTCAAATCTGAATGAGAGCTTTGCTAGGTAAAGTATTCTTGGTTGTAGGTTTTTCCCTTTCATCACTTGAAATGTATTGTGCCACTCTATTTTGGCCTGCAGAGTTTCTGCTAAAAAATCAGCTGAACCTTATCTGGATTCCCTTGTATATATTTGTTGCCCTTCCCTTGTTACTTTTAATTATTATTATTATTTTTTTGGTCTTTATTTTTGTCAGTTTGATTAATATGTGTCTCAGTGTGTTCCTCCTTGGATTCACCCTTTATGGGGTTCTCTGTGCTTCCTGGACTTGAGTGAATGTTTCCTTTCTCACGTTAGGGAAGTTTTGGGCTATAATATCTTCAAATATTTTTACAGGTTCTTTCTCTTTCTCTTCTCCTTCTGGGACCCCTATAATATGAATGTTGGTGCACTTAATATTGTCCCAGAGGTCTCTGAGACTGTCCTCATTTCTTTTCATTCTTTTTTCTTTATTCTGTTCTGTGGCAGTGATTTCCACCACTCTGTCTTCCAGCTCACGTATTCATTCTTCTGCTTCAGTTATTCTGCTATTGATTTCTTTTAGAGTATTTCATTTCAGTTATTGTATTTTTCATCTCTGTTTGTTCTTTAAATCTTCTAGCTCCTTGTTAAACATTTCTTGTATCTTTTTGATCTGTGCCTCCACTCATTTTCCGAGATTTTAGATCATCTTTACTATCATTACTCTGAGTTCTTTTTCAGATAGATTGCCTATCTCTTCTTCACTTAGTTGTTCCTGTGGGTTTTTATCTTGTTCCTTGCTTTGCAACATATTTCTCTGTCATCTCAATTTGTCTGACTTTCTGTGTTTGTAACCTCCTTTCCACAGGCTGCAGGATCATAGTTCCTCTTGCTTCTGGTGTCTGCCACTTGGTGGGTGAGGTTGGTTTGCTGTTTGTGGAGGCTTCCTGGTGGGAGGTCCTGGTGCCTGCCCTCTGGTGGGTGGAGCTGGGCCTTGTCCCTCTGATTGTCATGGCCCTGTCATGGAGTGTGTTTTGTGTTGGTTGTGAGCTCAGTACAACTTTCAGCAGCTGTCTTCTGATGGTTGGGGCTGTGTTCTTATCTTGGTGGTTGTTTGCTCTGAGTCTTTCCAGCTCTGGGGACTGCAGCTTGTTCCATGAGTCTGGGTCTTGGTGCTAAAATGTGGACCTCTGGGTGATCTAAGTTCAATCAATATTCCCTGGGGCTTCTGCTATCTGTGTCCTTGCCCTCACTGTGAGTGACAATTGACCTTTGACTCCCCAGAGATCCCTCTAAAACCCCTAGGTAGGTGTAGCCCAGGTTCCCTTGGAGGTACTGCTTTCTGCTGGGTCCCATGCACGTGTGACCTTGTGTGTGCCCTCCAAGAGTGTAGTCTCCATTTCCCCCAGCCCTGTGGAGCTCCTGCACTCAAACCCTGCTGGCCTTCAAGGCTAAATGCTCTGGGGGTTTTTCCTCCTGATGCCTGACCCTCAGACTGTCTTGGAGTGCTATATTATGTGGGAACATCTCTGTGTAGTCTGCATGGGTTTAATATTTTTTGTTGTGGTGACCAGAGCCTGCACTGGATATTGAGCAGAGCCTCTCTTTTGTGGTTGTCACTGCTCTGTCAGAGGTGGGGTCTGCTCCCTAGTTGTTGGAGTAGAGCCTCCCAGATCTGTTTCTTAGCTGTGTTTCTGATTTGCAGTTCAAGGGATTGGAGCACTCCCACCGAGAGGGAAGCCACTGAGTATTCCTCTTCTGGAGCTGTTCACCTGTGGGTGTTCTCTGTTGTGTCACCTTTCACCTATTGAGCTCTCAGATTACCCTGTTGTTGGCACTGCTCTTGGCCCTACCTTAACTGTGGGTATGCTGGCAATTGGCCCTGTTGTCTTTTAGACATTGTTTCACCAGGCCACCAGCATAGATACACTGAAGTCAGGTCCCAAGATTACAGTAATCATTGATCTGGACCCACTGTGGGTGCTATGGGGGCAGCTCAGACTCTGGCCTGGGCCATTCCCCATGTGTATGTTTCCACATAGTCTACAAATGCTAAATCTAGGCCTGTCTCAGCTGTGTGAGAACTCGTTGTCTGTTCAGATGTTCTGTACGTGCTAAGTTTACAAAGCCGGTCAAGGGGGTGTCAATTTGCAGTTTGCACAGCTGTAAGGAGAGATTTCAGCTTTTCTTCCTTAGTTGCATGTCCCCTGGGGCTCAGCTGTGGTTTCAGCCCCATCTCTGTGTGTGGGGCACCCACAGGCGTCTGCCCCCAAGGCTGCCCTGGAGCACATGAGGCCACCCTGGTGAAGAGAGCACACAGAGGCGTGCAGTGGCCATCGTTGTGGGACCCCCAGCAGTGATGGGCATGTGGAGGAGCCAGCAGCCACAGGCATGAGAGAGTCTTCCCTGATGGGGGCCCTTCTTAGTGCCTGGGGAGGCAGGGGCCAGAGTGTGAGGAGAAAGACTGCAATGATGGTCCCACCCCTTGCATGTCACTTACCAATGGCACTTTGCTTCTATGGCAGTCTGTGTTACCTCCACAAGCATTCCAGGTTGCGGATTTCCTTACTCCCATCCCCTCAGGCTATCTCCTTGTAGCCAAAGGCAGTTGTCTTTACAGATTTGCTCTCCAAACTCCACTTTCCAGCACCCAGCTCCCATCCACACCGGTGCACACATGTGTCAGGCTGGGGTGTCCAGGTCAGTGGAACGAACCATCTGTGTAGGTCTCACTCTGTCCTGCCTGCCATAGACCAGTTACTGCACTCTCCTCCAATAGCTCCTGAAGCTCCCTTTCTGTCCCAACTGATCTCCTTGCTTGTGAGGGAGCTTCCCCAGATGCAAGAACTTCTCCTCTCCTTCGTCTCTGTGCTCCAGGGGCACTGGTCCCAACCTGCTCCCTTTCCTCTTCTTTTTCCCTTCTTTCTTTAATTCTACACAATTATATGGGGTTATTTCTTGTCCAAGGTGTCCCAGGTCCTCTGTTAGTATTCTGCCGGTGCTCTGTGAGAATTGTTCCATTCATAAATGTATTTTTTTTTAATTTTTATTTATTATTTATTTATTATGTTTATTTTTGGCTGTGTTGGGTCCTCGCTTCTGTGCGAGGGCCTTCTCCAGTTGCGGCGAGTGGGGGCCACTCTTCATCGCGGTGCACGGGCCTCTCACTATCGCGGCCTCTCTTGTTGCGGAGCAGAGGCTCCAGACGCTCAGGCTCAGTAGTTGTGGCTCACGGGCCCAGCTGCTCCGCGGCATGTGGGATCCTCCCAGACCAGGGCTCGAACCCATGTCCCCCGCATTGGCAGGCAGACTCCCAACCACTGCACCACCAGGGAAGCCCCATAAATGTATTCTTGATGCATTTGTGAAGAGAGATGAACTCCATGTCCTCCTACTCCACCATCTTGACCTTCTTCTCTTGAATTACTCTTTATATCCTAATTGATAAACCACTGATTCATCTTCAAGGCTACAAAAATAACACTTTCTCATTTATCAATCATATATTTTGTGATTAGAAATATATTACATATACTTATTTAGGGAGATGGAACTTGTGGAGTTTTAAAAACACTTCCATGTGAACAAAAGAAACACCATACTGTAATACATCTAATATTTTCTAATTTGTCTAATCGTATAATATCAAATGTTTTGCTATCTCTTTATATGAAGTCAATGTTTTAATTTATAAATTTGCTTTGAGTTGCTATTTTCTATGTCATGTGTATGAAAAGTCATGCACTTCAGAATTGTGTACCAGAATTGTATAACAGGTTTGGCTTTGTTTTTCCAAAATACATATGCTTATTCCACATTCTAGAAATATTATACACATATTTCTTGTGGAGGTACTGGGTGCACATATTTATTTAGAAAGTATACTGGGTTACTTCAGTTTGTACAGCCATATATGAACTATAAGTGTGCCACAATATTCAAATAGCAGAAGTTGTGAACATTCCCAGCACATGGAGAACATATGTGTCAGATACTGTGATTGATGTTTTCCATATATAGCCCCATTTAATCAACACAACAATCCTTATTAGGCCCAATTTACAAATGAAAAACCTAAAGCTTGATAATTTGAGCAATTTGCTGGAGATTGGTGCTGGGGACTAATGCAAGTCCGTATGAATCTATTAATATTTGCAATGAATTCAGTACAAGGAATTGTAACAAAAATAAAGCAAGCAGAACTAAAAATAAGGGTTTGTAAACATTTTTAAAGTAAAGCTAAAAATAAGTTAATTTTGAAATAGGAAACTGAGAATTGGATAAGGAGGATGGAGTCAAACTTATATAACGTTGTGTATATTGGCAGCATTTTGAAACTGATGAGATTTCTTTTTGGGAACCAACCAGGAGAGGGCTGAGCTGCATGAAAGAAGGATGTTAACATAAATCTCTTCCTGGTGTTCCTGTTTACATTACTGAGAATCGCTGAGGCAATACTACTATAAGGAAGAGACAAGAGCTAAACTTTGGAACTTAAAGAACGAGCAAAACCGACTGCATGTATGTTCAAAACACCACTACCATGCTACTTCTTGTTTTAATTGGCTTGTTTAATGGATTACTGTGTAAAGTATCATAATTTCCAAAAACCTTATTCCAGAATGTAATTGTTTAGTAAGATTTGGTTAGGCTGAATAAGTGAGTCAGAATAGTCTATCTATAACTTTACCACTAAGTGTACTCCAGTGATTTACATTAAAAAAAACAAAGTTAGCTTTTCCTCTTGCTTCTCACAAGGGAATGATACAGATTATAAATAATGATATTCACTTCCATAAATGACAAACTGGTATTTATTAGTTGAATAATAAGCACATTATGCTGAGTCACTGAAATTTGATACTCATAAACTAAAGCAAGCCTAAGATTAGGGTTAATTTAAGTCTATACTTTGATACATCACTAAGGTGTGGGAAGGCTGCTCAATGCTTGACAACATTGCAAAGCTTTGCTAGTTATTTATACATAAAGATACTTGAAAACTCCAATAACTGTAGGAATCTTGCTTTGTTCACATCTCTTCCACTGGTGTTTTGTGCTGGTTGTTATTTTTTTTTATTTTTAACATGTAAATATTATTGACTTTTGCCTTATTAGTATAACTTTAGATTGCTGAAGTCTTTATGGTAAAAATTATTGTATTGTAATTCATGTTTGTATCAGTAATGTTTTGTCTTTAAAATTATCTAATATGTGGCTATTAAGGCATGTGTGTATTATAGCTTAAATACAGGTAATTCACACTACTCATTTCTAACCTAAGTCTATTAAATTTTTTATTGTTCCAGTTAAAATATATCAGTCCTTTTTTTTTTAAACTTTGGGTTTATTTATTTATTTATTTATTTATTTATTTATTTATGGCTGTGTTGGGTCTTCGTTTCTGTGCAAGGACTTTCTCTAGTTGTGGCAAGTGGGGGCCACTCTTCATCGCGGTGCACGGGCCTCTCATTATCGTGGCCTCTCTTGTTGCGGAGCACAGGCTCCAGACGCTCAGGCTCAGTAATTGTGGCTCACGGGCCTAGTTGCTCCATGGCATGTGGGATCTTCCCAGACCAGGGCTCGAACCCGTGTCCCCTGCATTGGCAGGCAGATTCTCAACCACTGCACCACCAGGGAAACCCTATCAGTCCATTTTTTAAATAGAATTTATTTTTTACAGCAGTTTTAGGTTTACAGCAAAATTGAGTTCACATATGTCACCTTCCCCCACACAATTCTAGACTTTCCTACTGTCAACATCCCACATGAGATAGGTACACTTTTTACGTTTGATGGGCCAACATTGATACATAATTATCACCAAACTTCATAGTTTACACTAGGGTTTACTTCTGGTGTTGTATGATATATGGGTTTTAACAAACATATGACAACATATGTCCACCATTATAGTTTTATGCACGATGGTTTAAATGCCCTAAAAATTCCCTGAGCTCTACCTATTTATCCCTTCTCCCCCACAAACTCCTGGCAATCACTGATATTTTTACTGTTTCCATAGTTTTGTCTTTTCCAGCTATGACCGGAGTCATACAGTATGCAACCTTTTCAGATTGGCTTCTTATACTTAGTAATATGCTTTTAAGGTCTCTCCATGTCTTTTCATGTCTTGATAGATACATTTTAGCACTGAATAATATTTCTTTATGAATACACAGCAGTATATTTATCAATTGGCATACTGAATGATATCCTGGTTTCTTCCAAGTTTTGGTAATTATGAATAAAAGGCCTATACACATATTTGTGCAGATTTTTATATGGAGGTAAATTTTCAACTTATTTGGGTAAATACCAAAGAGCGTGATTGGTGGATCATATTATAAAAGCATGTTTAGTTTTGTAAGAAATAGCCAAACTGACTTCCAAAGAACCATTTTTATGACCCCTCCAGCAATTAATGTTAATTTCTGTTATATCCTCACCAGAATTTGTTGTTGTCAATATTTTAGACTTTAGTATATGTATTTTGATCCATTTCATATTTTTTCTGAAGGTCTATTTTTAGATTTACATTTTTGCCTGTGGATGTCAAACAGCATTTATTGAAAAAACTATCCTTTCTTCATTGCATTGTCTTTTCTCCTTTGTCAAAGATCAGTTGAATATATTTTTGTGGATCTATTTCTGGGCTCTCTATTCTGGGCCATTGATTTATTTGTCTATTCTTATTGATGTGATGGATTACATTAATTGATTTTCAGAAATTGAACCTGCTTGAACACCTGAAATAAATCCCACATAATTACAGTGTATAATTCTTTCTATGTATTGCAGGTTTAATTTTCTGCTATATTGTTGAGGAGTTTTGCATCTGTGTTTATGAAAGGTATTGGTCTTTAGCTTTCTTTTCATATACTGTCTTTGGTTTTGGTTTTAGGGTAATGCTGATCTCAAAGAATGGGTTAGTAAGTATTCCTTCTGCTTTTATCTTCTGGATGAGATTGTTGGAAATTAGTATAATTACTTATTTAAGTGTTTGGTTAGAGTTCACCTATGAACTCATCCAAGCCTGGTGCTTTCTTTTTTATAATGTTATCAATTATTAGTACAATTTCTTTAATATATATAGTCCTGTTTAGATTGTCTATTTCTTCTTCTGTAAGTTTTAGTATATTGTGTCTTTCAAGAAATTGTTCCATCTCAAACTTGTGAGCATAGTGTTGTTCATAATATTCCTTTACTATTTTTTGTCCATGTGATCTGTATTGATAGCCCCTTTCATTTCTTATATTAGTAGTTATGTCTTCTCTTGTCTTGGGTACCCAGGATAGAGGCTTACGATTTTATTGCTCTTTTTACAGAGCCATCTTATTTTCTATGATTTTTTAATTGATTTCTTGTTTTTAATTTCACTGATTTCTCCTCTAATTATTATTATTTTATCCTACATCCTTTAGATTGAATTTGATTTTCTTTTAGTCATAGTTTTTGCAGTCTGAGAGGAGGGAGAGTAGATTTTCTTGTGATCTCCCTGCCTCAGCTAACTATTTTGTTCAAATAAATTTGAGAAATACTAAGGTAGATGGTCACCTTCCAGTTGTCCAAAAGAAAAATTTTAAAGTCTGACAGTTTTATTAAAATTAAATAAAGAGATAATTAAGTTGGCTAGTTGAGAATGTCCATTAAATATAATTAGATTTAATCAAATTAATACATTAATTTGTTAAACATATGAACTTAGTGGAGAAGAACAAGGGTAACCGAACATGATCCAATCTTTTGCTCTTAAATAAAGATCCATTTACACTTAAGAAACAATATAGTGAGAAAGTCAAGAATTAATCAAATAATCCTGAAAATACACGTAAAATTATTGTGTTTAATTTGTTCCCTGGTTTACCCCTATTGCCTAGCACAGTATGTGGTACATAGAAAATACTCAATAAATGTTGAATGAACTAGTTAGCAAATAAAACTGCAATATGGGTTATGAAATCAGGTCATCGGATTCTGTGAGAGTACATAACAGGAATAAATTATGTTCAAAACTAACATGGGTAGTTCAAGAAGATTTTCTGTATGAAATGGTGCTTGAACTGAAGTCTAAGAAATGAAGCAGGGTAAGAGTTGAGAGACATTCCAGTTGGAGAAGTCTATTCTACATGTGCAACAACCCTGTGGATGGAGAGAACATGACCATAAGAATTGTAACATGGCCAGTGCACCCCAAGAACACAGAACAGGGAGTGGGTGAACATGAAAATGATGAAATGGAAGGTAGGAAACAATCTATTTTGGATTTTCTAGACATCGTTAGATATTTTGTTATGTTTGTACTTGTCACTTAGACATACACTCTATTTATTTTCAAAGAATAGAAGCAAGTGACTGCAATTTTCATAGTACATAACCTATTTTCAAATCAAAATTGCTTGGTAATATAATATGTAAAATTTACTATAATACATCGTTCCTATCATGACAGAAATAGAACATAGGGAATATATCTGCCCCACCAATGAAATTGGAGACAAAGGTGAAAATAAGCCATGAAGTGATTATAAGGAAATGAAAAAGCTGTTCATGATTCATTGTGGAAGTGACTTACAAGCTCTTATTTCAGCTGATTGCAGTATGTTATATTGAGCTGGCAGGAAACATCAAATTGTCAAATCAGAATCTCAGAAATTATACATCTTTTTAGAGTATCAAGCTTTACTCATAAGTACAAATATACATATAATGAAATGTATAGGCAAAGCACAAGGTATTGAGATATGTGATGTAGTTTCCTAGGACCTTTTTTTTTTTTTTTTTTCTCATATTGGACACATGCTTTCTGCCCCCAAGTAACAGATGCATTCTCTGTGTGAGGCTGACATGTCATTTCATACAGCGAGGATCATTTAACTTTTGAAACACCTCCATGTTATAGCCCAGATGGTCAACTAGCTTATGTGACATTTTTCAGGTCCACACACAGCAGGAGGATCACAGACACCCTGTATTTGGCGTGCCTGAGTTAGGAGTAGGAGTCCTTAGGTATCCATCCAGCTGCACTATCCTAACATCAATTCTCACAAGTTTCAAAATTGTTTTCCATTTTCCTTACTGAGAATCAAACTCTTCCTGAACCAATCTAGTGCCTGGAATCATAATAACATGAACTGCTCTATTTAGCTCTGTTTCCATCAAGTTGTGGTCTGTTGAAATGCTCCTAACAAAAGACAACACCCAAGTTTTGTCTTTTCCTAGAAGCTACTGTTGATACTACTCTCCTGCCTCCCCCCACCCTGTTCCGGTTCAACAGATTAGATTCCCTAAGAAGTCATTGCAGAAAACCAGGTCAAGCTTATGCTCCCCATGACATTTTGGGCATTGCTTTGGGGTGTCAATCTCTTGTCTTAGGGTCCAGATTTATGACCACAATCATTTTTCTGGCCCTTAGACTTCCTTTATGATTTCTCCCCTTTTAGCCTGTCCTGACTAGGAATTCCCAGCTTAGTGTAGTCTTAGTCAACTATCTTTCTTTTTCCAAAATTGAAAGTACTTTTATATAAGGGCCAATTTAACCAAATAAAAGATTGTAGAATTACTGAATAGGTATTTAAGTTAGAATGGTAAAAATGATATTTGATTCACTCTTTACATTGCCTACTCAGAAGTGGGAGAAAGTAACTTTATCTCAAAGAATACTGAAAAATTTATATGCAAGACAGTGTTCTATGTTCTGTGAATAATAGAAAAAATGAAAATACATGATTTCTATTTTGATACTCTGAAAATAACAATTGTAACACTCCTTGAGTTCCATATTTGCATTCATTCTTTAGAAAGAGAAATTAATAGATTGTGCTTATATTTTCAGGTGATTTCTGATATAGTAAGATTATAAAATGATTTGTTAAACAATATCTGTTTCAAATACTCTTTTTCAAAGCCAAAAAATGTGTTACTAGAACATGGGTACTTCTACTACAATCTTCCTAAGATTGAATTTAAGATCACTATAAAATAACTAAAACTAGATAAAATCTGGTCATATATAATATATTAAAAATTAATCTATTTGTGTTTACTTTCTTAAAAATAGGAACTTTCATATTTTTCAGAGAGCATTTGTCCTTTTGAGTTTGTCTGAATAAATTCAGACACACTTGATGATTCAATCTATCTAAGCAAGGAAGCTCCTGTATCCAGGGAAACCAGTCTGGGTGGCCAGGACCTAAAGTTAAGACAGGAGGGGCCCTGCTATCTGGGATGTAAGGAAGCAATCTGCTAGCCTTCTCTTTTAGTCAAGGCTTCTTTGTGTCTGTGATGCCTCCTGACCAATCTGGAAACACACCTATGTCCTTAGTCATGTTTGTTATCTACCACCTTACTGTCTGTAGCCACAATCCACACATGGAGATAACAGTCACAATCAAAAGCAAACTTTTTCAGATCTGTACTGGTGTCCATGGTTTCACATGCCAGCAAGGAAACTACAGAAGGAACAGCAGTTATCTCTTGAATCACAGTGAGAAACTTCTGTGATCTTCACTTAGCAGCTGCTTTCTCAGAGTCACTGAGCCAAAAAGACTGGCCTGTGTTTAATATAGTGTGAGAATTTAAGTTCCAGAATCAGAATGAATGGTTTGAAATCTTGACTTTACCATATGTCACCTGTGAAGATCTTAGTGAATTACTTAACCATGTTGAGGCTCTGTAAACTTATCTAATAAATAAGGGTAAATATAGAGGCTAATTTAGAAATGTTGGGTGGATTAAATAAGAAAATGTATCTAACGGGTTTATTATGGTGTGGGAATAAAATAATAACTACTTAGTAATGATACCTGCTAGTATTTTGTGATGTGTTCAACCCTTCTCTTCTTTGACTTTTGAGTATACAAAAATGTACCTGTATGTAGCTAAATATATTAGAGAATATGTTTTATGACAAAGGCTAAATTATATTTTCATGATATTATGCAAATCTTAGGTGTGAGATTTGCACTCTCTGCTGTGTCTACAGAAACAAAAGAGCAAGATAACGGAGTCTTGAACAAATTTCAAATCCGTTCACATGGTCCTAGGATGAGGCTGTGGGCTTGACTCTCTCACTTAGCCCTGGCAGTAGAGAGAGAGATAAATGCTCTGTCCTTTCTGCTTAGTTCTTACCTAGCCTTGATTGCCCAGCTCATGACTTGGGTAAGAGTCTTTACCAGTCTTGATTGAGAGAAGAATGAACAGAGAGCATATGACTCCATCTTGGAAAGGAAATGTCCTGATTCCTATTAATCCATGAAGCAAGAAGAACAAGAAGAATGAGGGAGAGGAATGTAGTGTGTTTTAAATGATACTTGATGTCTAATAAAGTGAACCCTCTATACCTCTAATAAGTCATGACCCAGTGGATGTCAGTCTCTGAAACATCCACTCCTTTATAAAGGTGATGATAGAAAGCTCCCTTCCCAATGTTCTCTGCATAGGGAATGAATATTTCCTTTCTTAGATAAACCAAGACAGCTTCTTAAATGAATAGGCATAAGCCTCTTCTTTCCTCTAATCACATATTAGATAGATGGATAAGCAGATTATTGTAATTATCATCATCTCATCATTAGAGTTGTTACATTTTAATTACTTACCTGATTAACTGCAATTCTTACTTTGATCATTCATTCCAGGACAATTCTGAAAAAAAAAAAAACAAACAAACAGAATTTCATCTATCACTGCAAAAGAATGACAAAAATTAAACTCATTGGTGACCAGAGTTCCTTCCTCCATTTTCTATGAAACATTCCATGATTGCCATCAACATGGACTTTGCAGACACAATGTGATCCTGTCAACCACCTGTCACTCTGCTTGTGCCCTCAGTCAGGGCAAGTCTACCAAGCTTTACTCTTACAAACCATTCATTTTCCTGTTCATTATTGCCACTATAAAGTTGTTGACCTAAAACAAATAGACTGCCTGTTATTTCTCTAGCAAAAATGGGTTTATTCAGGATCAGTAGAGAATTGCAATTCAGGGTCTGTAACCATGATGAGCCATGTGAAACTTCCCAGCAGAGCAAGGGAAGGAAAACTCTCTTATAGTGGAGGAAAGGAAGTTGGGGGAGGGGGGGGGGCTACTGTATAAAAAGAGTCTATAGCTTTTCATTGGCTGGGTTGTTGCCAGGAAAAAGAGGAGTCCTTCTTCTTCCTGTTGGGTTATGTTATCTTTGCAGGGCATAAGAGTTCCCCCTTCTGGTCTCCTGAACCTATTTAATTGAGGTTTCTGTTTATTAATTTTTTATAAACACACATTTGAAATATAAACAAGGTTTTATTATCTAGAAAAAGGAAATTCTGCTAGAAATTGAAAAATGGCATAAATTGTAAAGTAAACGCTTATTTTATATTGAGCCCTCTGATTAAAAATATGTCAATTAAAAAAAAATGTCAATTAAAATATCACTTAACATCTAATCACATCAACTGTGAGATTAAAATAAAGGTTTTAATGTAAGTCCATCTTTGAATTACTGAAATGCAATACATCATATATAGTATATAATATGCATGGTTATATCTGGCTGTGCATATCATTATTACTATCTGAATATAAATTAATGATATTAGTCCCCATCTACTTAAGTAATATAAATGCTAATTGAGCATACATTCTTCACCAGCTACTGTGCTACATTTTTCAGAATGAATAGCAACTTGCCCACATAAATTATCTTTGTAGGAATCACTCTCCCTATTTGGGGAGACATTTCAATAAAACAACAGTCTGAAGAAAATCAAGAACCTTTGGTTGGTGACATTACAATAGTTCATGCAGTGCAGGAGCTTTGGAAACAAGCAAGAAAATAAAAGAGGTAAAGCAGGTGATGAGATAAAGCACCATTTCTTCCAACAATGAGGTTTCCTGAATTTCAGTAGTTGGTTATACAATGTACTGACCTTAAAAGCAGCAACTATTCTGCTACTATGTTGGTTACAGACATTTTCTGTGCCCTGTTTTGTTCTGCCGTTTTCGTGAAAGGAGGTGAAATATTTATTTTATTACTAGAAAGTAGAATGGTCTGTTAATCCCTGAAATTTGTCTTGTTTGGTAAAATTAAAAACTTATACTTTTATTTAAAATATTAACTAAACCAAATTTTACTGTTTTATGTGTTCATTAAAAAAATAAGTTACTGATTGAAACATACATTTATAAATTATAAAGCAGTAAGTAAAGTTTGTTTTAATTTAAAAATATATTATATGTTTAATAGTATGGGTTCTACTATTTAAATAATGCTCATGGTGAAATGAAGAATCAAGAAATCAACTAATGCATGTAGTGAAGGGTGTGGTTAATGGATTTTACAAAATTCTCGGTCTTAAACTCATTTAAGAATGCAATTTCAACATTTTTATATCCAGGGCCAGAGACTTGTGAAGCCCTTAATTAATTTGCTTTTTCAACAGCTTTTTTTTTTTAGCTCTATGGTGATCTAGATGGTTACTTTTCTTCTAAAAACTTGAGGAATCCATAGAACCTCTGGTAACTTTCTATGAGGAAAAGGATAAAGCTAACTAAAAAAAAAAAAAAAAATCCTGATTTTTATTCCCAAAACATAGTTTGATATTTGAATTATTTATTGTCAGCATGGTTTTCCACTCCATTTTGACCATGTACAATATATAAACATTTCTGCCTTTGATAAGCTGACTTACCAAACTAAAATTCTATCTAGCATCATATTTGTTCTGAAAACATCTTTTGTGTATACATTTATATTTTATGGTAAACTCAGTATAAAACTTTTTAATTAAACAATTTGAACACATGCATGTGTATATATCAAACAATTTTCAGATTTTTGCATTTGACAGTGAAAACTGAATGTTGTTTTTGGAGAGCTCCATGACAAATGAGCTCTTAATTGTGCTATGTTCCATGAATTCTGGACTCCATTTAGACGGTACACAGCTCTCTTTAAGTAAACTCAAATGAAAAACAGAAATAATTAAGCAATTAATAGCCTGGTTATAAAAAGATTGTCTGATTTAACATTAATTGTAGTTAACATTATTAATAGTTTATTTATAAAATTGAATACTTAAAATGGCTATAAATTAGCTGTCCATTTCCCTCTTTTTAAATATAAGGGAACTGAACCATATAGGTAGAGAGTATTAGCGACTATATGTTAAACCTATGTATTTTAGATCTAAAGACTACATTCTTCACTATGACAATGTGTTGATTTAAAATGCTTAGAAAGCATATGCATAATAATTCACCTCTCTGTATTATTTCCCCATGACCACTCTATAGGTACCCTTCAAACAGCTTATACATATAACAGTGTTTATTTAACTATACTTAAAGTGCATTCAATTAAATTACAGACAACACTGAGAAAATACTTTTGGCTCACAATTTAAAATTATACTCAAAAGAAAGCTATGTTACATGTTTTTCTCCCTCAAATATGATATCTTAATTTTCCTTTATCAGAATAATTTTCTTCTTATAACCAGTGTGCTTGGAGATGGCTATCTGGTTTGTAGCTAACGTATCTTGTTCATAGATAATTATTGTGTGGTAGGATAACTTTCAGGATTTATTTTTTAAGGCAAGAGTAATTAAGTAAGTCACAAATCTTATAACTTAAAATACCATTTAAACATGATGTTATAACAATAAAAGATATTTTAAAAAGTGAAAACAAAAAAATTATTTTGTTTATAATTCTATTAGCATACGATAATGACATTTTTAAATTTTCCATTTTGTTTTCTAAATTTTATTCATTATAAAAATGTTATTCTTTTATGTCACTGCAAAACTGTCTTTCATATTGCTTACACGTAAATATTCAGTCATGTCACTATATGTAGGTAGGAATTTTCAGCAGTTACTACACGCCTAGGATTTCTAGGCATCTTCATGTACTCAGCTATCCTGGCTTCCTGTTTTGCGGTATGTTCTAATAGTAATGTTGATGGCTCAGAGGTGAAACTGATTTAATCCAAAATGTCAATATTACTATTTAAGATTAGCCTTTTATACAGAATTGGTATGTTTAATGCTACCCACCAATAATAGTTTGTTTCTTTGTACTGTCAGGACCCAATATAGTATGATTTGTTTGAGAAAAGAGATTATTATCTTATTTGCATTTATTTCAACTGCTCCATGCTTCAAAACCTAGTCATTTTTCACACTTACTCAAAAAAAAAATTTTTTTTTAATCCTAAACACTTCATATATCTATACAAACAAAGAGGAAAAGAAAATAAATCACTAGTAAGCAAGCACAAAATAATCTATCACATACTAGAACTTCCAAGGACTATTCTCTGAAATATAATATTAAGAAATCTAGGGCCGGGCGCTGTTGCGGCGCGGGGACCACTCGTTACTGCTACCGCCGTCTCTGCCACCTCATGGCGGCCATCGGGGTTCACCTAGGCTGCACATCAGCCTGTGTGGCCGTCTATAAGGACGGCCAGGCTGATGTAGTTGCCAATGGTGCAGGTGACAGAGTTACTCCAGCTGTTTTTGCTTACTCAGAAAATGAAGAGGTTGTTGGATTGGCAGCAAAACAAAGTAGAATAAGGAATATTTCAAATACAGTAATGAAAGTAAAGCAGATCCTTGGCAGAAGCCAGAAACGCGGTCCTTGGACCTGGCTTCTCAGCAATTAGCCCTGAGTGGGAAGAATCGGCTGGCTCCTGGAGATAGACCAGAGCACACAGAGCCTCCCCACACCTTCAGATCAGCACCTTGCTGCCCAGGAGCCTCCTCCAGCTAGCCTTCCTTCGCAGTCCGCTATGACCACTTCCAATAGCAGTGTGGGCATCCGGTGGTCCAGACAGGAGACACCGACGCTTCTCTCCATACTAGGTGAGGCATAGTATATTCAGCGCCTCCAGACCGTACATCACAATGCAGACGTCTAACAGGCTGTGTCTAAGCGGACGCAGCAGGAAGGCTTCTACCGCACGGAGAGTCAGTGCCGCTCCAAGTTCAAAGTCCTGAAGGCATTATATTTAAAGGCCTATGTGGCCCACGCCACAAGTATGGGTGATCCACCACACTGTCCCTTTTATAGATATGTTGGATCACCTTCTCCGAAATCAGAGAGTGACTGATGCAGACAACTTAATGGAGGAGGCTGCTTGGACCCAGCACTGTAATCAGAACTTGGCAGCCCCTGACATGCCAGGGGAAGAAGGAACCAGCATTCTGGGAGCAAAAAGGACTCAGGCAGCAGATCATCAGCCTACCTTGAAAACAGTTAAGGAATCAGAGGAGGATTGTCAACTGAGGATCAGTGACCAGATGAGAGAAACCAGTGACCTTGAGGACTCCTGGGATGAATCCTCGGGTGCAGGGAGCTCTCAAGGAACCCCCAGCTACAGCAGCTCCCACCACCTTTTCAGAGGTGCAGCTGCTCCTTGTCAGAGCAGTCCCATGACCAGACTGGGAGTGTCTGGTGAGCCCAGCCCCTGCACCAGCTCCGGCCGAAACACTCCCGGGGTGGCCTCGGCACAGCGGCCTCCAGTCTCCTCCTCCAGAGCTCCTTTTGTTTCTGGTGGGGATGGGCCTTTGACCAGTGAGCCCCCTCCCAGGTGGGCGAGGTGAAGAAGGTGGTCAGTGGCCAGGACTATTGCAGCCCAGTTGGCAGAAAACAGGAGATTGGCACGAGAACTTTCAAAGTGGGAGGAAGAAAAATTGGACCGGCTGATTGCCATTGGCGAGGAGGCCAGCGCTCAGCAGGACCCTGCCAACGAGCTGCGCAGGGATGCTGTGGTCGCGGTAGAAGAGGCAACCGGTGCTTTTCAGCTTGATAAGTTGCTTCAGAGGTTAATTTCAAACACCAAAAGTTATCTGATCACACAAGGGTGTATTTCCTTCTCTGGCAGAGGCCCGGGTCCAACAGCTGCCTTCTGGTACCCTGGCTCCTTTTCCGTGTCTTCAGAAAAAAAAAGAGTGGATGGACCATTAAGGTGCAGACGGGTAAGAATATACTTGCTTCTCCCAAGCGTCTTCACTAGTTGAAAGACCTTTCAGAAACATGAGTGGTGGCCTGGTAGACAATGGAAGTAGCCAAGTCCAGAGAGCTAGTTAGCCCTGGCTTCATCACTGATGTGCGACAATTTAGTTTACCTCTCAACACCAGTTTCCTCGGCTGTTAAAAGGGGGCAACCTGCCTACCTCACAGGGTTGTTGTGAGGATCAGATGGCTTAAATAGATGTGAAAGGATTTAAAAGTTTACAAGCACTATACACATGGAAGTTATTAAAGCACATGACCTTGGCCGAGGTCATGCTAGGGTGAGGCACAAGATATGGGGTAAGCTGACAAGATATAGAATTAAGGTTGTATACCAAGACCTCATTGCTTGAATCTACTAGTTTAACTTGACTGCTTCCTGGAGTTTACAATCTTCATTTCTTTAAATCTCTCTTTAGCTCATTAGGCTAATATAGACACAACACGTATTAGTACATTTATCTCTTATATCTTCACTGCTGTGTCTGTGACATGCCCACTAGCAAACACTCAATAGTCAAACCATCTTTCCCTCCATTTTACTAGTCCTTAGTCTCTTATCACTATGGATATAATTCAGAACTGACAGGGAGCCACAGTCGTGTGTTTTGGTTCATGTCAATCTTTGATATGATAAGAAATTGGCTGTCTTATAAAATATTACATGTAAGTAAATTCTTTGCATTCCGTATTTTTTAGGTTCCTTGATTATGCATAATTATATATCTTTAGCTTTGGTTTGCCATTTGGACATCGTTGAAACAATTTGGATTATATCAGTTTTCCAAAGGCTTTTAGCTAATTTTGTTCTTCTCTGTTAGCCTTTTTTCTGTCTAGTATGTTACAGAAGGAAAGCCCTAGAAAACTTTTCTTCTAGGGAATTTTCCAAAGTCACTTTTTCTCACAAGATATAGACAGAAGTTCACCTCGTTAATGGCATATGATGGAATAGAACAGCTTTGGGAACAGTTCGGTGGTGTGGATAAGGATGGACTGCAATAGGCAACTCTTTTTAAGCACCAACCCTCCACAAATCCATCCCCTTTTCCCTCCAAAACACATACACTTCCTAGAGGAGATATGATGGTGTTGAGCCATGCTTCCAATTTACTCTAGAAGGGAAGCCATTTACCAGCCTTCGTTAACCTAACTTAAAGCTCTTAGTGGTTATTTAGTACTTTCAGAAGGTACAAAAAGGAAACTTGGAATTTAAAAAGCTTTCCTCTAATCAAGAGTCTGAAAAAATGTGCAGGCATGTTGGGAGAGGTTTTATTTTATATTTTGCCAGCTTGATTGCTTACCTAAATGCTGGAAATACCAATGCTGGAGAAATGGTCCAAACCACAGTGGGAACATACTGGAAGCAGGAATAGATGGCAAGCTTCTCTGATGAATGGGCGATTATGTTGAAGCAGCATGAGGTAGAACACACTGGAATCTAGTCAGAACCCTCAGATTCTAATGCTGCCACAGTTCGTTACATTGAGCAAATCACTTGCCCTTTTTGTGCCTCGGTTTCTTTACCTCTAAAATGAGATGTTTGTACTAGATAACTTTTCTTGTACCTTCCAGTTCTAAAAAATTAGATGAATAGCATAACAAAAGGCAAAATGAAATTCTGATTGCAATATCTTCAGTCACAGCAGCGTATTAATGTATGTGAAATACTGGTAACAATTGTGTCTTAAGGAAGCATTCTACAGTATTAATATTTATGAATGTACTCATGAACTTCTATAAGCACCACACTCAGACACAGATTCCTTGCTTTAAAGGAGCATATGTTTAAGGCACGGAAATGGAGATATATATATATATTTTTTTTCTCAGTTGTTTTAGGACCTTACGTGGAGGGGTCCATGTCAGTTACAACTGGATAACGCTACTGTAGATAGGTAGACTTTCCAGAAAACAGGAAAGGACTTGAACGAGTTAGCCCTGTACTATAGTTATCTATTAATGGTAGCAAAGTGCACAGGCAGGGATTTATTTGAGATAAGAGAAGTGCTAAAGAGCAGAAGTCAAGGTGAACTTTGGAGGTAGTAGTGTGCAGATCTAATGGGCAAGAGCAACTTTAAGGTTGGGAATAAAACTAAAGGGAAAAATCTTTAAAAAGTAAACAGAAAAAACAGGCCAAATCTTGTGAAGAGGAGGGAAGTCATAATAAGGGGAGGCTGTAGAGAAACAGGCCCAGAAATCCTGTCTGAGGTCTAGGTCCAGCCGTGACCCCCTGTCAGTCTGCAGGCAGGTCACTTCACCATTCTGTACCTCAGGTCCCTCACTTATCCAGTGGGAGGCTATCCCAGCTACCACGCAGGAGCTGTGTGAGGGCCCAGTGGACAGATGAATGTAAAGACAGATGTTTCCAGACATAGTGGGCTCTGTACTGGGACAGCGTGTGAAAGAAGCCCAGTAGCACGAGAGTGCTGGTGAGTGAGGGGCAGGGGCCTGCTGACTGCAAGGGACACTTCAGGAGGGAGGAAGAGGAGGAGGATGAAGGCCATGGTACTGTGGTAGGAGTGATGCTCTGCCTCCTGAAGCCCTCAAAGTAAATGGTGCTGTGTATGCCAACCTCCCACCACCCTCTGTCTCTCTGTTAAGTAACTTAATCCTGGTATGGACGAATAAAATTTTTATCTGTACATAAAAAAAAAAAAAAAAGAAAAGAAATCTAGTTAAAGAAAAATCTTCTATGAATGAAAATATTCTGCTTCAATAGAGGTAATCTAACTGGGAAAGAAGTAAGAAGAATTCTTGGTTGATTCACACAGATAACTTCAAATTCAGATAAGCTAAAGCTATACTAATCTGAGAAGGCTTTGTGTCTATGAGTTAGTACCATTGAGATCAGGTGAAAAATGTAAAGAGAATACAGAGGTGAGTATTAGGTTATCTCAGGTCAGCTCCTGTAGAAATGTAGATAAATAAGAAAATACAATGAAAAATAAGTAAGACAGGATTAGAACTATCTCTGCCAAATATTAAATGTATTATATCTCCACAAAATAATTTGAAAAGTGAGGTACTAGCATAAGAAAAGATCAAATGATGAAACTGACTTGAAAAGACTATAATAGTTCATATCATATTCAAGAATTACATGAAATAAAGAATTATTGATCAATAAAGAAGAGCTATTGAGTAAATGAGTTTGTGTGTAAATATATCCATTATAATATAAATACACCCAAATTAAAACCAACTGTGTTACACAGGCCAATATTAGAAATGAATAAAAATTCAAAAAAATAATAAAAACATTTTGAATAATTAATTTAAAATGTGAAGGACAAGAGATGATGTCAGCAAGATGGTGGAAAAGGAAACCACAAACCCTCCTTTCTACCATGAGGGCACTAATTCAACAATATGTAGACCAATTTCCTTTGTGACCAATCTAGATTCCAGTTAAAAGGTTCCTGCACCCCTGTTGAGTTTGAAACCACTTACACTGGCAGGAAAATTTGTGTACACTCTCACCATATTCCCTCCCTCTGGGACAGTGTGATATGATCAAGAGGATCAAGCTGCTTTCTGGGGAGGAAAAGAGAACATTGAGCAATGTTCAAGGCTGACTTTTGATAGAGGGGGCTGCCTGAAGGACTGGTTTCTCTGTCTCACATCTCAGAGCACTGATTGGCCCACCATACCCTAGATGCCTAGGGACCACTGAGAACAAAAGAGAGCTGGCCACATGCTGCTGCTGCAGAGCACCTGCACTACAGCAGAGGAAGGCTGAGACAGGTCAGAGGCCGCTCCCAGGAGGGAGAAAGAAAAGAGTGGAGCATGTGTCCAGTGTTTTGGCTTTTTGAGGAATGCCTGAGGAACCAGTTCCATGTAGCCTGACTTGGGGTGCTGAGGGGACCTGACATACTCTAATACCTGCAGGCCATTGAGACCAAAAGACGAGTTGAGCAACATGATCATTAAATGAGAAACACAGTAATTAATATTTTATATAATTCAATCTTAGACTTCTTTCTGCTCTTAGTAAGACTAAAAAGAAACATAAAAGAACATAGTAGTTATCTTTGGATTAGGCACTTTAGATGCCTTTAAAGAATTCATTATTCTTTCAAGTAGTTTTCAAATGTTAGTAGACAAGCATATAATACATTCAAATAGGGAAAAAATTAAGATGAAATATAAGAAAAAATAATTTACAGTAGTTAAAATACTATACACTTAACATAATAATGGAAGTTGTAAAACATATTTGCAAATTCCTTGGCATAATGCCCATTAAGAGATCAGGTTTATGTCCCTTCTTATTGAATTTACTGACTTGTTTGTAACCAGTAGAAAGCAGCAGAACTTGTAATCTGTGACTTCCCAACATGCTCTTGGAATGCTTACTCTGGAGGAAGCAGCTATTATGTAAGAAGTCTGAACACCTTGAGATCCTCAGGCTGGGGAGGCCAAGGTTTGGCACGCAGATTCACAGCCCCAAAAGAGCTCTTAGCTGCCCCGGCCAAGTGGGGGAGCCATTTTGGATGTCTGCCGTCCTAGTCAACATCTGACTGCAATGATGTAAATGTCCTCAAGCTAGAATTGAGCCTTTTGAGCCATTCATGAAACCTGGAGCAAAATAAAATGATTATTTGAATATGCTAAATTTGGGGGTAATTCGTCATACAGCAATAACGGGACAAAAATTTTCACTTAGGTGGTAATGTATTTGGTCAATATATGTACAACAATATTAAAAGGGCTACAACATCCAAAGGTAGTGGTGGATGATCCGATATTCATTACACTCAGATATTCAATCTTAATTTGTGTTAATTAATGATAACCATTCCACAATATGTTTTGTTTTGTTGTTGTGTGATTTTTTTTAAGGACTTACAACTTATTAGAATTGTCCCAAATATAATATGTATTTTAAAATTAGACCTTCTTGTAAATTCCAGTTTACCACATTACTTTTGTTACCATTTTTAGAGAACCAGTTTCTCCTATGGAAATCTTTATTAGTTATTGTAAGGATTAAATAAAGTTATGTATATGAAGCACTTAGCAGTGTGACTACTCTATAGAAGATATATTCAGTAAATAGTAATTATTAGTTATAATAATAATAAAATAATGCATATTCTCAGCACTGTGAATTATAAAGCTGAAAAACAATACTGATTCAGTTCATTATGTTTTAATAATATTTTCAAGTGATGCAGTAAGTGGCAACATTCTGGATAAGTAAATTAGCCATTTATTAATGCTTCTGTATAAAACGGAGTTTTTGTTGTTGCATTAAATAGTTGATGTATACTATTTTAAATTATTTTTCAAAACCATAAAATTTTGTTAAATTATGTCTAGTTTTTCTTGTCTTCTTTTCACATGGAGAGTTTTCAGTTTGAACACTGCCATCAGTGATTCTCTAATGGGGTAGAAGAGCTTCAGTTAATGAAATGAAAGCAAAGAAAAATTATGACAGATAACTACATGATAATCCTTTCAAATTTTAGTGTTTTTTAGCTATTTACTATTTACTTAAGAAATTTTATAAATAAACTTTTTTAAAAGTTTTTATTTTTACTCTTTTTATTTAAGCAGCTTTATAAATGAAGGTTTTCTTGTAATTTATTTTTCCTTTAACATAGATTAACTTTCCTGTAGACTGAAAAAATGCACAACCTGAAAGTTGAGAATTATATTTTATTTGGTGGACAATCTGAGACTTAAACCCAGTACACAGGACTGTCAGATAGCTCTGAGAGACTGCTCCAAAGAGGCAAGAGGAAGAGCCAGGATATATAGGAGTTTTTGCGACAAAGGCAACGTAGTCAGAACTTCAAAAGATTACTGTTAATTAAAGAAAACCAGATATCTCAAGTTAATGGATTTAACACTTTTCTTGGTGTGGGCTCAATTGAAATCATTCCTTTGATGTGTACCTTAACTATCTAGGCCCAGCATCCTGCTTTTCTCCATCTTGAATCCCCTCAGGGTGCATAGTTTCAGGCAGCTGCATTGGCTGAGGGCTTGGCAGCAGGCAGCCCATTTGTCTCCATCCTGAGTTCCCTCAGGGCTCACGGTCCAGGGTGGCTGTAGTGTTTTGATGGCTGCAACATCCTTTGTTTACTGATATGGCAGACAACATTTTTTCATTCATATCCCTTAGAGGAGCATGGACTCCTCATTCCTAAGACACTTGGATCTAGATTTAGTCAGCAAACCAAATTCACATTATGAGTTATATATGTATTGTAATAAATCTCTATCAGCTGTTTTTAAAATGAATTATATATTTTTCAAATATATGTAATTTTTAGATTTTTATTTTCAAATATCTAAATTTGTTCTTCTGTTTCTAAATTTAATGTGAGTAAAGTTTATTTTTGTGATGCCTATTTATGTTTATCCACTTCAGAGTAAAATAATTCTGTTATGAAAATCTATTTCTATCATTTCTTTGCTACATATCTATGGGTATTACATTAACCACTTTTTAACCAGTTTTCTCTGTTTAAAATGAGTGTAGTAATATTTATTTTGTAAGATTGTGGTGAGTATGAAAATAATTAAGCTCTTTAAAATACTTAAGAACTGATAAATCATGTGAGGCTTTGATTAGTATTATAAATAAATAAATAAATATAAAGTTATATTCCTATATCATATATACTAGTGGATCTTTGGGATTAAAGCCCCCCTTTTTTTTTTTTTTTTTTGGCCTCCCAGTGCAGCTTGCGGAATATTAATTCCCAGAGATCGAATCTGGGCCCACAGCAGTGAAAGAGCACAATCCTAACCACTGGACTGCCAGGGAATTCCCTAAACCCTCATTTTAATCTTATATATGTATATCCATGTGTACTCAACTATACTCATATATGTATATTAGATTACACAGATACTATTTGTACTGTATATAAAATATTATGTATGTATAATATCTATTATAAATATCCCTAATACTCTAATATCTACCTATCGATCTATCTATCCAATTCATGACGCCCTAACCATTCTCATTTTATAATACAGTATTCACCAAAGTAACCTTAACATTTCCTTCTGCTTGATCAAGCTTTAGACGAGCTTATTCCTATCTGTAAGCCTCTGAACTCACTCCTAGCCTCCACCCTTACAGAATCCACAGGACCTAAACCCCAAGGCCTCTGACCTCCCTCTGCTTCTAGAATTTACTTTAGAAAATTGCAAATTATTTCTTTTCCCTTTGAGATATAAATATTTTTAAAAGTTTCTTGCACATTTTACAAGGCAGGGTTGTCTTTTTCAGGGACCTGGAAGCCATCCCTTTGAAATATAACCATCAAGGAAGACAGCACTCTTTTCTCTCAATTTTTGTGGAAGTGTAGGAGCCCAACTACAGACAACTTTCCCCAAATTGTGAAACTACTTGAAGTCATGAAACTGTCATGAAGTTACTAGACAGTTTGCTTTTCCTTTGGGTAAAGCCAATCAGCAAACACAGATGGCCTATGATCCGCACACCCTAGCTCTTAAAAACACATTTTTTGTTTTGACAGTATTGTTACTGAGTCCAAGCTGATACTGCTCACCACAGGACAGATGAATAAATCTGGAGACAAGTTATTGGGGCAAGGAATAGTGACTTTATTTGGAAAGCCAGCAAACCAAGAGGATAGTGAACAAGTGTCCCAAAGAACCATCTTACCTGACTTAGAATTCAGCCTTCTTTTATACTAAAAATGAAGAGGGTATGGTTGGTTGTTGCAAACTTCTTGGTATCAGAATCCTTTGTTCTTGCAGCTGTCCATGTAGGTCAGGTTATGATGTTCCTGTAATCCTCCAATAAGGCAAATGTTATTCTCTGTTCTGCAACTTTTTATCTCCATATGAATGAAAAGGTGTTATACCTTTAAAGGTCAGAGCCTTGAGAATGCGCTATCCTGTATATTTTAGACTATAGGCAACATTCTTAACTAATAGCAAAAGCAATGGAATACAAAGGTTAAAGTAAGAGAAACAAATCCAATATGGATTCAGGTTTGTTCTTCCCTATTACAGTAACTTTTTAATGAAATAAAGAGAAAAAGAAAAATTATATTCCTATGTCATATGTAGTAAGGGATCTTTGGGAATAAGTCCCATTTTAATCTTATCAGCCTTTTGTTTGAAAATTATAATTGAATCAGTGTAATTACTTCTGATCTGCATTTCACAAAGTTATGGCCAATTTTATCAAGAAGTTATAATAAAAATTATGATTAGTAAGCAGGACATCATGTAGAATATATTGCTAACCATGAAATTAATGGCCACTCCCAAACACCTTATCTAAAAAAACAACCTTCAACCCAAAGGCTTGTCTCAATCAGAAAGTATCATGCTTGTTTATATATTAACCTTGCTGCTTGTTTACTATCTCCCTCATGGTAATGCAGATTCCCTGGAGGCAGGGCCATTGTCTTGTTTGTTTACCATGGTATCTCCAGGGTCAGGCCCAGGGGAAAAATTAAGTAAATATGAATTAATGCATAAATGATTCATGAAATAGAATCTGGAAATGATTAGCAATCAAGTATTTGGAAAGCTCTTTCTCATTTACTCTTTCTTTCTTAGATCCTATTTGATTCATTGCTTTCTTTCATTTTAAGTCAATCTCACTTTTTCTGTGTGCACATAGCCTGAAATAGTTTCTGCAAAATCCCTGAGTTTACATAATCTGAAATCAATCCATTTTCAAGGATAATTGACTGTCTCTCAGACCCAATCCCAAATTTCTAGAAGATAATCTGATTAATTTATTTTGGGTTAGCATTCATCCACTGGCAAAGTATATGGCTAAGCAAGAAAAATCATGTGTCACCTACCTGATTATTGGGGATCTATCCCTATTTAATTGGAGAGTGTCTCAACAGTATCTTTTATAATATATTTTAGGATAAAGATAGTCACTACTATATTAGAATTTATTGTGGTTGTCAAGAGATATTTGTTGATGACAAAATTAAAGTGGAAGTTTTAAAACATGGACTGCCCCTCCTTTTTTTTTCATGCCCAGCTCATGGAGAATGAGGTCTATGCTCTTGCCCCTTGAATCTGGACCTTGTAAGCAGTAGAATAAAGCATTGGTGACACCAGGCCAATTTATGAGTTCAGATCTTAAGGAACTGACATTTTCCTTGCCATGTTCTATGCTTAATTATTAATAATATATATATATATATATATATATATATATATATATATATATATATATATATAACAGAAGCTACCTGCATTTAATTCTGATTTATACTCTGATTTCACCTTATTCAATTAAACAATTAATCACTTCCACTCTGTCTTGCTACAAATATTCATTTGAATTTAGTTTTTAGGTAAAGGAAAAATTAGGCTTTTTTCAACAGGGATCTCAAAAAATACAAATAACAGTGATTTTCTCAGTTATGTTTTGGGACATGCCCACTGGTAACAAAAGGTGCTTAGCTGTGATAGGGATTGAGTAGGATAATCAAATAGTCAGCTTAGAAACCCCATTAGGGGATTGTAGATAGAGAGGGAATTTTAGGGGGTTTGGGAGACCACACTAAGATTAATGATCACTCAAGAAATTAATGGGAAAATCCTGAAACAACATAGGCTTGCTTGACTCATAAAGCAGAACAAGTCGCTTAGCATCGAGGCCAGATTGGCTTGCTTAACAACAAAATCAAGCCAACTTGATTAACAACAAAATCATGCAACAGAAGCACGAGACATGGCCCAAAACGATAAAACAATGGTGGCATGAGACCTACATCCTGCTCAATGAGCTCAATAAGTTAATGACCCCCAAAACATGCTCTTTGACCCCTAGGACATATTCTTTGCACAATGCGCTAAAAACAATAAAACAATAGTGGAGAGTAAGACCTACAACCTGCCCAGTGGTGTCATCAAGTTAATGACCTCCAGGGCATGCTCTGTGCACATATAAAAGCAATCATTTATGGAAAGGTGGCATTTCAAAGTGAAAGACCCTCATTGCACTGAGACCTGAGATAATTTTTCCAAAGTGCCATGACAGTCCCAGCCTGACCATTTAGGGACAAAAAACCCAACCTGGAGGAGGAACAGATGATGAAAGCATGACATCTACTCAAGAAAGACAAAGAAGGTCTTCTCTCCCTTCCCTCTCTTCCTTTGATTATAAAAACGTAACCCACTAAGTATTTGGGGCAGTGCAATGCTTGCCTGCCTGCTTATAAGCCTCACAAGTATCCTATTTTAATAAATCACTTCTTATCTATCACTTTGCCTCTAGCTGAATTCTTTCTGTGCTGAGACATAAAGGACCCGGCTCCTAGGAGCCCCCCGAAATGACACCTAATGGTTTCAGCTGTGTCTCTTACATAATGATTATTCTTAATGATTATTGATAAAGCAGGGTGCTTTAAATTATATTTTTAGCAGAGTTCTAAAAACAGAACAATCATTTAATGAATATTTATGGATTGACAGATTGATTAATTTTACAGGTATCTTGTGCAGTAGAAGTGAAGGTCAGCAATGCTTCAATCATGTGGAGCAAAAATGGAAAAGAAATCCAGCCTTGTTTAATAAAGGTAACTAAGGAAAACTGAGGAATAATGTTAAGCATTGGTGGGTGGAGGTGGGAGGAGTCTGGTGTATTAAACTGCTGCCATTATAGGTGAACAGCAAGAGGGAAACTATATCAGCTCTACCAGCAGAGCACAACAGCTGAAAAACTTGTCCCTTATAAGTCAGTGATTAATAATTATGTTATAAATTTATTACTTCCTACCAAATTGCATGAATCTGAATATATAATTAATATTTACAGAAAATATAATAAAATTGAATGTTCTATACTATTCCATTTCAAATTTTTATCAGTGAAAGAGGGAGATTGTGTTGCTGTTTTGTAACAGAGTTTTCCACATTCACCTACCTGCACAAGTTGGGCCCATTTTTAAACGGACATTTGCAAAACAACAATTCTCCACTTTTCAAATATCTGTTTCCATGTCTCATAAATTGAATGGACCACAAGATTGTGGATACAGTCTTATTTACTTATTGTGATTATCCTCTGTTTGTTGAGGTTGGTAAGAGTAAACACAACACTTAAGGACTAGCAGCCATAATCAGAAATCAGCCTAAGTTTATAATTTTCCCAGTTCAGACCTGGATGCTAATATAATGAGGGAAAGAGCATTTTTCATTAGGATAGATGCAATCTTCCCTATAGATAGAGAATTGTTCCCTTTTACTAAAAATTAGAAATAACCAAAACAAAATTGCAGAAGCTGCAAATATTCCAGGGAAGAACTATAGAAGGAAAACTCTGTACAAGAAAATAAAACACCATAGTAATGGATTCTGATAGAGCTTTTAAAAACTCTATTAAAAGACAAATATAAAATTTAATTTTTATTCCAATACATAAAAAGCAAAAAAGAAAGGATAAGATTTTATGCATAAATAAGACCCCATTACACATTTTAATAACTTTTTTGAAAGAACATGAATTGATATTATATATTTCCTAGTTTTCATAAGTCTGTTTAAATACAAGGTGGATTCTATGGACTTATGTCTAAAAAGACAATGTAAATTCATTATTTATGCAGGTGAAATAAATGATAAAACAATTACATTAAAAATAAAACTTCACAATAATATCTTCTGAATAAATTGGCTCTGTGTAATATTTTTAATCTTACTGTGTTAATATATATTTAAATCATATTTTGAGTCAGGTGATTCCTGAGATATAATAAGGTTTGTAATAACATTGCAAATTTAAATGTTTCTGTATCAGGGATATTACAAACTTTGAGCACATATTGACAATATAAAAGTGCTAGTGCTATGCCATACTAGTGCTATGGCTTTATGTAGAATTAAGTTTATTGAATAGGTCAATCTTATTTTGTGATATTCAATTGGATATATTCATTTATTTTCTATTCATTTGTTTTTATTTTTGTTTTTTATAATTTTTCTCCCCAAGAAATTGAGGTTTTATTTACAAATATTATAATAAGAATTCTGGAATTGTTTATTAGCTTTTAAATAATTTACAAAGATATGGACAATAAGATTTGGGCAATTTTGGATTTAATTGTGATTATTAAGAAAACCAGCAAAGTGAATCATATTTATTTTATAATTGGCCAATAGACAGAGCAAAAGATGGTCTGAATATGACATGCTGTGACTTTAACACTGCATTTGACGTAGTCATTCTTATAACCTGTTAGTATATATGGACTAATATAGTCTGAATGAAAGTGGATTTAAGTATTTTGAAAAAGGGAAACAACATAATGTTATTTTATAAAATAAAAGCCATCAAGGAAAAAGTCTTGAGCAAGATGCACAGAATTCTCTTTTTATCTAGATACTATTAAATGTGTATTACTAAATATTTGGAGGAAGTTATAGTAGGCAGGTTCTCATATCTTCCGGATAGCACAAACCTAAATGAGCTCTTAAGTAAAGAACTAAGTTAAAAATCATCTTTCCATGAAGGAATGATAAGTTAGAAAGACAGGAATTTGATTCTCACAAAGATACATTTAACATCTTACAATCTTAATTTTCAGTAAAGACCCAGAAATATTTCATCAAAATATCTTGTGTGTTATATTGCTCTAAGGTATAAATATATGTACCTCAAAAAAAAAAAAAAAAAAACACCAAAGAAAACAAAATAATAAATATGATCAAATTTGTTTGGGCAATGATTCAAACCATATATATATATGAAGATTTGTAAGTAACATTGTGCTATAGAATATTTTTTTTTATTATGGTAAAAAACACACAATACAAAATTTACTGTCTTTACCATTTTTAAGTGTACTGTTCAGTAATGTTAAGTATATTCATACTGTTGTGAAACAGATCTCCACTATTTTTTCATCTTGCAAACTGAAACTCTATACACATTAAACAACTTCTTTTTTCCCCCTCCCCCCACAGTCCCTGGTAACCACTATTCTACCTATTGTTTTTATGACTTTGATTACTTAGATACCCCTAAGTAATTAATAGTTTTTTATAAGTTCTGTTTTATAGAAACCTGTTAATGCAGTACATCCCATGTATATTTAATAATAGAACACTTTTCCCTGAAACACATCCAAAAATCACTTGTGGAACACAACCTTGTAGAACAGTATGTTGAGAAACACTCAGCTATTATTTTTAGAGCAAAACTATTAACATTTCTACTGCGTTCTGCTATGTTCCTTTTTAGGAGAACACTTTAAGAGTAAAATGTACAAACTAGAGAAATGTTAAGGGGAGCTGGAGAGAATTATGAAGTAACTGAAATCAGTGTGCCATGATAAGGGTAATTGATATTTCATTTGAAAGGAGAAGATTTGGGGGCCAGATTATAAAGTTATATCAATTATTTAAAACTATAAAATTTTTAGTAAGAAACTTAGTCTATATATAAATCCAGAGAAAATAATTATAGTGAGTCAGCAAGGCAGATTTCAAATTAATAAAAAGTAGCAGCTTCTAAAATAATTTAGCTATCTTTTACCAGAAGTTTGAAGTAAAAGTTTATATGATTTAATATAAGAAATATTGTAGAAGAGATTCCTAATCAGATATAAAGTTAGATTAAATGCCTGTTAAGTTTCTCTGAAGTTATTATATAGGATTCTAGATCTTAAATTTAAAAAATAATACCAAGAATTTTGCCATTTAGATCAAAAAATGATATGTATTGGATGATTTTTCCTTAAAAATATTTAGCTAATTTTTATTCATTAGTTTTTAACAACTTTTTCAAATATGATACACCTTAAGGTAATCTGATTAAGTCACAATTTTTGCATCAAAAATTCTAAAAAAATTATGAATTCCTTTTAATCTTCAGATACTTAACTGAGAATTATAAACACCTACCACTGTGAAATATTTCAAGATCTGCTCCCAGTGGGTTTAGCCAATGCTCATGCTGCTGTCCCCAGGCTATATTTTTCTTTCCCTAAACATATTAGAGTCAGCGTAATCTGTTGATGACCAAATGTTTCCTTGGGAGCTTCAGTTTTCTGAATAAATTAGTTTTGGCAAGTGTTAATTGTAAGAGGTTCATTGTGGACCCAAGAGTATATAGTAAAGAATACCAAGTGTTTCCTTTAGTGAAATCTGACTTTTGGGTAGCTTTCTGCTTATTTGCTATTTATGGTTTCTAAACAACACACAACCAGTAAATGTTCTTTGTCCCAGAAACCCTCCTTCTTATTTTTTTTCCTCTAAGAGGTAGGAACCATATCCTTTATAAGAAAACATTAAAATTTTAAAAGTGATACTAAAAGTAAAAATAAAGTGTTTAGCAAAATCATCTCCTGATATTTGTACTTTTTATAAGTACATACTGTCTTCACTACATATATTTTAATTAAAATGCTGTGTTCAGTTAAAAAATTATATTATGTCTCTCAAATATTTAGGGGAGTGTATTCTATTTAGATAAAGAATAAATCAAACATCTTCAGTGGCTGGAACGCTAAAAGTGAAGGCTCTTGATTTATTTTTTATCTTTATTTTTTATCTTTATTTTTTATTGGAAACTCTGATTTTACATGTATTTTGCCCTTTGTTTACATATAATAATAAACATCTTTGAGAAAAATATTTCTATGTTTTTGATCTTTTTTCATTCAGTTTCTGTGTCCTTGAAAAAAGCATGATAAAGGATGATGTCATGGTAACATGGCAGCAAATGGATGGATTGTGACCCGAGGACTAGTGGGAAAGAGAAGTGTGCTTTCTGACATTTCTCACGCAAGTAGCAAATCATCGAGCCTTTTTTTCAGTGGGAGTGCAGAAGAAGAAACTGATTTGACTTGTACAAAAATACTCAGTGTTTCTTGGAATCATTGCCTGTATCTCAATTACATTCTGTGGGGGGAAAATGAATTTGGTTATTATTTTTAACTGACATAAAAGGATAGAAATGCAGAGGTCCATCTTTCACTAGCTCCTATGGACAGTGAAATGGGAAAATGAGTGGTCAGAATATATAAGCTCTTACTTGTAATAGGCTGTGACTATAACAAGTACAGGGCAGTAATCACTTTGTCAGGAGTTTGCAGCTGAGAATATCAACAGCTAATTCCTTTCAGTGAGAAAAAAAGACATTTTAGAAAAGTGGGAAGTTTTATTTGCATTTGAAAAGCTATGTTGTGTAAAGTCAAAGTAAGTTTGTTGCAAAGACCCTGTAAGGAAGTGCTTGGAGTGATTAATGATTCAATTTTATCTATAAATGCCATGTGGAGAAACATAAAGCCAGAAAATTGTTGTATCAAAGTGCAAGGTCAGAGTTTATAGAAGACTAGAAACATTCAGGATAAACACTCTTAATGCTGATCACTTAAGATACTGAATTCTTTTGTTTAAACATGGGTCACATTCCATAAAATAATAAAATATACCCATAACAACCTCTGCATGTAATGTATCCTTCACAATTTCACAGAGAATATTAAAGTGATTTTATTTTATGAAAAGTCTATACAAAACTGATTAAATTTTCATTTGGTTCTTGAATATCCCAATTATGCTTTAGCAGTCATTCTTTTATTACTATTTTCACCCACAAACTGAGCACATCTCTGTTAGAATTTAACCTCTACACTATAAACTATTTTTGAGTCTCATTTTGATAAAAATTGGCAAATACTGGAGGTTTAATAAATTAATGAAAGTCTTTGTGTCACTTGTTATTGAAATCCTCAGTTTAAATAATGTGTAACACATAAAAATGAATCAAATATGAGATTTTGCTAATTAATTCTCTATTACAATTGAAGTATTTATTTTGATAAATGTTGGAATAATAACATAATAATGTTAAATACTCTACCAACATTTTACTTTTAAAAAGAGCAAATTAGAAAACTGGCTTCTTATATGCAGAATATTAAGTAATGGCTATAAAAATACACCTGTAAACATAACATATGGCACAGTGGTGCTAGCTGAAAACAGAGTTGAGCAGAAACTAACATGATTTTTCACTGATTCTGAGCTTGTTGCTCAAAGGCTGTGATCCCAAGAGTTTAGCAGGGTCAGATGCAATTGGGATGGCAAGTTTTAGATTCTTTTTTTTTTTTTTTTTTGTAACATTTATCAGTGGCTTTCTAAAGATACCATTTTCAGTTGGTATTCTCTACTCATTCCAATATGCCAAACAATAAATAGGGCACTTCAGAAATGCAAAGTCCTTGACAAGTGGTCATTTTTCTACAATGTGTTTCAAGAACATTTTTCCAGAATCAGAGGACTTAGACCATGGAATGTCACAGCAGGCAGGGATCTTGAGGGGCTTCTCTGTTCCAGCTGTCCTAAATTGGCTCTTATTTGTCTTCTAGCCTCGGACCAACTCCAGTGCTAGGAATTAGAGATCTATCATCCGTTTAATATCTTTCCTATTTGTTTTTTCCTTTGACTAAGCTCAAATCTCTCTTGTTTTTGCATCTTTTGGAGCTACACAAATAGATTGAGCACACACTTAATCAGGAGAGTAAATGGTCATTTACTGTGTAACTACACATAAAATATGTGAAAAATAAAATTTCGAAGCCTTTCATGAGCTTATAGAAAATACTATTCTAGAGCTATTTATCTGTCTATCCTATACAGTTCTTCCTATTTTAAAAATGAATTCATCATTCATGGCAAATGTCAAGATGACAAGCTAAGTTGACAAGTCCTCTATTTTTATATACAATAACTGAAGCATTCCCTACCCGACTTTGAAACAATGCCTCAGGCCTAAGCTTGAGGAAGAACCTATGGGGATGAAGATATCTCAGTTCCTGCTGCCTCAGTTTAGATGCCAGAAAAATGCCAATTTTATCAACTCTTGTCCAGAAGATATATAAGTATTTCATGTAGACCATGTGAGGATGCTACTGAGATGAAAAAACTGAATACCTAGATCCTCAGCTAGATTTAAAATAGGGATACACAAAAGAAAGACTGGGTTTCATGTCTAACTTTAAATATAAATACTGATTTTTTTATATCTCTATGCAGTTTTGAAATTTTTTCAGTCTTTCTGTAAGCAATATTCACAGTCTCAAGTGTTAAAAGACATGTATAGAATATGTTAAATATGAGGCATGCAATAGGCTAAAATTTTTGTAGAAAAACTACACTATAGGTATATTATTCGAGGACGTTTATTTGAGATCATTACATAGTAGGAGAGGGTAAGTTTGCGTATCTCTAACATTGTCTTGTTTAATTCAGTTTGTAAAATGGCAAGTATCTTAAGCATGTATCTCCTTAAACAGAGGAGAACTTATGATGGTACTTTAAATATTGATACAATTATCTGTGTTATTGATAGATTGAGAGATTGAGCAGAGACCTTTTATATTCTAACCAGAAGCAGAATCCCTCATTAAGCATCTACTTCACATTAATGCACAACAAGATAGAGAGTGAGGGGGATGTGTTTTTTGTACACACATTTCAAATATTTCACATATTTGGAATGAAGCAAGAAACCAGAGAGAGAAAAATGATCTGAAATTCAGGTTATAATAATGAGAATGCTCATTTTTTCATATTTTAATGCTGACACCTATAAGTGATATTGGTTCTCCATAAGAGTAAATATTTATAAGCATATAGAGACAGTAGAAAATAAAAATAAGTAAAAGATAAAATCCATTAAAATTTTTAAAAATAAGAAGAATGAAAAACTGAAAAAAATCAAATAAAGCTAAAAAGTGTTAATGGAATTATTTTAAATTGTTACACTCAATGAAGTTTTGGTTCATTTAACTAGGATTTTAAACTAGACATAAGTGTGGCTTCCAGAGTGAAATAAAAAAAAAAAAAAAACTAGTCTTAGAAAATGAGAAATACTGGATTTTATCATAAGGGGTAGGTATTATTTCAAACATAAGTACCTGTATTTAGAGATGCTATATTTAAGACTATTAATATATATATTAATATATTAACTATATATTAATATACTAATATATTAACTAATATATATATTATAATCTCAGGTTATAGGAAATAGAAACAGATTTATTGTGTTAATAGAGCTTTATTTTAAGGAACACATATATATTTATTTGTTATATATATACGTGTGTGTGTGTATATAAATCTAGAACAAAAAGAGAGTCAGTAGCACAACCAAACTTAGAACAATTTGGAAAATTGTTCAATATATATTAGTAGGTCCATTTGCCTTAGAGTTCCTTTGAAGACCCTACAACAGAAGCTTCACCAGTCTGCTTCTGACCACATTCCACCAAGCAAGAGCCTCTACTTTTCTATGTTATATTCTTACACGTAAGTCGTAGCTTGAGCTCCTGAATCAACTATATTTAAATTAAACTCTGTCACTTTGTAACTTAATGAATTTGGGAATTTTACTTAATCTTTCTAATACTCTTTATTCTCATCCATAAAAAAGATATTGATACCTACCAAACTGAAGTGAGCTTAAAATAAGATAAATATATATTAACTATTTGTATTTAGCCTTTCCATCATAATCACGACTCATTTTTCTACCTTTGATTTCCTCTACTTTTCCTTTATTCTACTTTCTCATGACTCGCTTTCTTCAAAATTAAACCTACTTGCTCTCACAGACTCACCAGGTATACTTCTATTTTAAGAAAATTATCTTTAAACAGGTGTATATATCCTTTTTGATTATGCAAAGCTATTATAATAGATATGACTAGGCTAGGATAGCTTTAAGAACTTGAGTATTCCAGATTCTCATCTTTCCCATGTATTATTCCCTATATGTGCTCTGTCAGAAATTCTTCCTGAAAAATTTAGTACAAGTATGTTGGGAAATTAGTCTAAATCATTTTACTATTCCTTTTGGAAATCATATAGGAACAAAAGCAGCATCATTATTGAATGAAATACATGAAAATATCAAACTGAGAAATTCGGCTATTCCAAACTATCTGTAAACATTTATAAATATATGTGTAACTATGTGTAAACACTTACAGCCAAAACAAGCAGAACTAGTGTGAAAAGACACAACAATCTATAACGTTTATGTAGTAATATCTAGGAGTCAGACTGACAGAAGCCAGAAATTAGCAGGAAATACTCATCCCCAAAAGGCAAGGACCTCACTCTGAGTGAAAACTGATGCTGTAAGCAGTAAAGAAATAACATTAAGGACATACAATATATATGAACATATAATATTATATATCTATATAATGTATATACACATTTATATTTGTAGGTATACTGAATTTATATATATATAGTATCTATATCTGTATCTATATCTATATCTATCTATATCTATATCTATACAGAGACAGAGAAAGGGAATAATGAATGTCATAAACAAAAAAATAATAATTGTAGGAGCAGAGTGTTAGCTCTAAAAACTAATTATATATACATACACAATGCTTATAAATTTGAAGGCCATAGAGGAGATAACCAAATAGTGTTATAGAATTGTTTTAAAGTAGAATTGATACCTTTCTGAAGAAACAGAAATTTCAAGTTTACATATTGATAGAATACACAATATTCCAGAGAAACTTGATAATTACCTATCCACATTCAGATTTTACATATGAATAATACATATATAAAACTATAAATATAAACACTCCTTTGGGCAGCAAGGCATATTGACCAAGTCATTTAAAAAATAGAGAAAATCCTGAAGGTAAAGATTTCTTCACAGTAACTTATTTACTGAAGTTCTTTCATTTCTTGGCAGTTTTAAATAAGAAAAAAAGTCTCACTCATAAGGAGGTCTCAGGAGAACTAAACAAATACACATTAATAAGATTTAGAATGCCCAAATGTCTTATTTTTCGCACGCTTAAACATGAAGAATTATTTTCAGCCATTCTCAAGGAAGTTCAAGCAACCAAGTCAATATTGATTAGAGTTGCTGATTGTTTTAAATCTAACAGTAGTGTTTTTCAAAGCTACCAATTTGGTATATATATATATATATATATATATATATATATATATATATATATATACATTTGAAAAATATTTAAAATGGTAGTAGATATGTACATACAAATACAACCTTGGCTAAAACCAACAAATAAGACAAGACATAATTTCTTTCTAATTTACTGTGATTTATTCAATAAAACACTTGAATGTATTTAATTGTATCATTCTACAATATATTTTTGAAAATAATCTTTATTTTGTTCCATATTGTGATTGTTTCTGCTTTTTATAAATTAAAAATAAAATTAGAGTCTGTTTGCCAGATAGATTAATTTTAGCAGATAAAAGTAAGCAAATAATAAATTATTATAACATTTTATGAACCTTAAAATCATAACCTGAAGCAAGTGTATGAAATAATCCAAAAAGAAAAGAATTATGTTACTAATGATTTTTTAGAAGGTGAATGAGAAATAAATCTACTGCTCTATTATCACACTTAATTTCCTTTCCCTTCAACTTTAAAATAAGTGCTTATCTGAGGCATTGATAAAGTATTTAATAATTGTATATCAGATATGAAGAGATAATGGGTTAGACGGTAGGCTATAGTTCCTAAGGCTTTTACTCATTATGACTCTTGACAGAGGTGAGGAAAATGAGAAGAGAATATGTTGAAATACATTTTTCACACATATCTTTTATGATTTTATAAATATTAATAAGATTATGTAGTCTCCTGATATCACACATTCTCTAAGACTTCACCTTTCCTAAGTTTTAATTGACTAACTCTGCTCATATAGGAAATAATGTCCTTCAAAACATTTTAAATATTTCAGTTTTCTTTTTCTGGACTATTTCCAAATTTTATATCTCCCCTTGGTATTGAGTAGAAATTCAAATAGTTTTTCAAGATGCTGGTAAACCTTTTAATAATAATATTTTTGGTTTTCCATTCAATAATCATTTGACAATGTTAACAACTTTGTAGGTCTTTGTTTTCCACTTGGCAGTCCATTGGAATGTTTTCAGGAAACATTTTGCAATTAATCAATCATCCAGTGACTTTGAGTACTGTATTGTGGAAGATCAAAAAAAACTTGTAAGGTAAGGTATGATTACAATGGGATGAATTTACAATCTGAACTGAAAAGTTTCCCTACAGAACACTTTCAAACTTATATCCTCAAAAACCTTTTTTTTTTAACTTTTCATTGACACCACATCAACTCCATGTGATTTTATCTTCTATACTTGTCCACCTCAATATCTAAATTTTTGTTTCTACATACAGTAAATTTTGTGTTTTGAAGTAATCCTTAAACAGACTTCTATGTAATTTACATGAGCTCCCTTAGATAAGTATAGACTGGAGTTCTTATTATATGTTCTCTATATGGTACATCACTACATTGACACATACCTGCCACTCATCTGCCCACTCATGCAATTTCACTCATACTGCTTACAGGTTAAAAAAAAAGAAAAAGGTGTTTTTTTTAGCATTATTTGAAAATTAGGGAATTTTAATGTCCACTTTCATACAAAACACAAATAAGTACAGCACCAGGACTGTATTGTCTTGGATCTAGACACTCTGTTCTCTGGTCTTCAAAATGCTATATTATTATTAGACATGCCCTATCAATTAATAATGGGCAGTGTATTCCATGTTAAAAAATGTATAAAGTCAAACTGTGGTGTTCTGAGATTTAGATGAGAGGCAGTATTTTTTTGAGAGGAACTGAGTGGGCCTTATGTCTTGTGAGAGTTAGTCTTAAAAATCCCATGGTATTTGCCACTGCCATCACCACCTAGACTTAGAGAATCTTTCCCCAAAACCTACCTCTCAAATTTAAATTTGTGCCTTTTCCTTTTCTGTGATTATATATAAGGTAAATCTGGGACATTTTAACAAAAAATGTAAAATCATAGTAAAAAGAAAATAATTAGAGAGATATTTATTTGAATTAACAGGTGTACAGAACAATTTATTCATCTTCAGACTGTAACATCCTTCAGGGATAGTTTATCCCAAATCCTTAGACTGTCCCATGGTCAAAACTCCTATCATCCTCCAAGAGTTAATTTAAAACTAGCTAAACTTCTATAGTGTGGTTCTCAAGTGGGGTGATTTTATCCCTCAGGGGATATTTAGCCACCAAAATCCAATGAATTAGATTTGGAGTACAGGTACCGAGGCTATAGCAATTTGGAACTGTAACTCAGTGATGAATAAATGGAGTGGACTTTAACTACATGGGCATGAAGACTTTTGGTGGTGGGTAAACCAGATGAAACTCTAAGTCATATATGTCCCTTACTTTTTTAAGTTTACTGATAGGAGTTTATGGCTTATCCATTCCTCTCTGTCTCTTTACCTACTCTTTCTCCCTTGTCATTTATAACTAACTGGACTGGTGTGAAACATGCAGATATCTAACATAGCCAGAGTAGACATTCTCCTTTCTTCTTTGGGACTGGGAGAGCCACATAAGGTTATTTTTTCTTCTCTGTCAATCCTCTGCCAGATTATTAGTGATTTCTGCAAATACTTTCCTATGAATATACTAAGTGTTTTGTCTTTATGGAGATCTCTTTTTCTTTCCTCCTAAGGTATTAACAATTGCAGAGAATTCCTCCCAAATACTTTTCAACTCCTTCACTCATTTTCCTGATAGTCATCTTAGCATTTAATGTTTTCCCTCGATTTCTACACAATTATTTCTATAGGGTTGAATTTTCATAAAGCTTTCTACCTTAATTCTCCTGTTTCATTTGGCCAATTTCCTACCTCAATTCCTGGGACTACCTACCTTTTCAGACTATTTCCATGTTTCCAAAATTCTTTTTTGTTAGCTGTTACAGAAACCGATTTTGTTTCTTTGCCTGTTTGCAAACATCTCACTGGCTGAGTTTTTCTTTCATGGCACAACCTCCCACAGAAGCCATACTTAAACATCTTTAATCTTGATCATAGGATACTCAGAGACAGTTTCATTAGTATTATATGTTTCTATTCTCTGGAAAAATATTACTTATGATATTGACCAAGAAATTTAATTCCACTGCTCATCATTGTACAAATGAAAAAAATTATCATAATTTCTTAATGTAAAACAAGCATTAATTTTTCAAGATAGTAAAATCATCAGGTGGCTGGACCTGAGACCACCCTAGCTTAACTTTTGTCTTTGTGAGTTACCTTGGCCTTGTGAAATCTGTTCATTCTTAATGCCACAAACATCACAGACTCAAGGAACATCTTTTCTTCTTTAATTATCAAGTACAAATACAGGAAAACTGTATAATTTCAAACATATTGTTAATATAAACTAAAATATTTAAAACTCATCTGAGGTATGGGATGATTTTTTGTATCATTTTAACCCCACACATGTCTACTCATACCTTTGGTGTTTAAGAACCTTTCTATTGGGTAATTTGCATAAATGGCTTTGTAGACCCCTTTTCAAAATAATAACCATTCTTCTCTTATAAGGAATTTCTTTCCTGTGGCATACATTTGAGGTTTCCTCTGTTGCAATCAAGAAAGGAAAAACAGACTAAGGACAAAAACAGACTAGGTATACATCACACACTAAATTGCATATTCAAATTAAGGAGCTGACTTAGCTTATATGGATACATTTCTGCCTCATTTTCTTACTTAGCAGCCATGTTACAAAGTCCATCTTTCTCACCTTCAAGCATTTGTCAATGTCTTTGAGCTTTTTTTTTTTTTTTTTCTATTTCATACCAGGGAAGCTTGGCTGAAAAAGAGGCAGACAGACAGACAGACAGAGGGAGAGAATGAATTAGAATTTTTCTCTCTTGTCAGTCTTAATCTTGCCTTGCAAATTCTGATTTCTGATTTAATCATTCTCTGGGATATTGACACTAAGGGGGGAAAAAAAAAAGACTCAGGACACAGCTTACATGTTTTCTACAGAAAGATAAACTTTCCTAAAACTTCCAAATGATAATAATATCAGAATACAATATAGATAGCTCAGTGGTAATTTAAGAATTATATGCTCACTGTATAGCATAGGGAACTATATTCAATGTCCTGGGATAAACCATAATGGAAGAGATTATAAGAAAGAATGTAAATATGTATAACTGAGTCACTGTGTTGTACAGCAGAAATTAACACATCGTAAATCAACTATACTTCAATTTAAAAAAAACTCCTTTCTAACTAATTATTTCTAAGTTAAATGCAATTGCGGAATGATAAGTGTAGAAACTGGAAAAGTTTTCACTGTTTGGCCTGGTTTATAAGATAGAATTTGAGATTTGTATTCATAAATATAATGCAGATTATTTCCACGTATGGATTTTGAGTTTGCTGACAATGTCTAAATAGCAAATTTAGAGTTCTTTTAAGCCATAACCAGTGTTTTATGTTGGCTTATTCACAAGTTTAAAGGTGTGAATATATTTTCCTGAAGGATCCTCTGACACAGCACCTGCCACAAACGTTCACTTTATCACTCTTGCCAGTGGCTGTACACGCAAGAAACTAATTTCTTTATTTCTAAATACACATTAGAGACATTATCTCACCAAGCTTCCCCAAATCCTTATTATATTTATATTACTGATGAGGTAACTAACACAGAGAGCACTGAAGGATTTTTCCGAGGTTATATGTATAAAAACGGTGCAGGGACCATCCCCCTATTGTCAGATGCCTGGTTAAGCAATCCTATCTCTCAGTTTTGCTTTAGTTATTTTGCCCAGGAAAAAGGTGTCCTTTTATAACAGACACCTAAACTTTTCCCAGGAGGGGACACAGTTTAATAACATCATTTTTTAAAATACCGGTGCTTTCAGATACACCCGTCTCCATATCCTCCAGGAGAATACATTATGAAATGTCTAATCTCTCTCGCCTGCTATCAGTCACTCTTCTGACCCTCAGCCTTTGATCCCATTTTAAACAAAACAATGATCTGTTTTAAACAAAATAACTACTAAAATTTCCCTTTAATCCAGTTAGACTTTATATATTGTATTACTTCTCTCTACCTTTCTAAAAAGGAAATGAACATGCAGTTTAAATATTGGGAGACTGGGGTTGACATATATACACTAATATGTATAAAATAGATAATTAATAATAACCTGTTTATAAAAATAAATAAATTAATTAAAATAAAGTGCTTTCATACTCAAAAATAAATAAATAAATAATATACAGTATATATGTTTATCAATCTCTTACTTCTTGACATCTTCCTGTATTGAAATGGTCCTCTATCTGTTGGAAGCTACTAGTAACCTATTAATAACCAGTATCAACTGTTTCTATGATTTTTTTTTCCCTTTTCTTCTTTCCATTGAGAAATGGAATATTTCCTGTCATATCAGTAAACAAAGGATGTCACATTCATCAGCAGTTGCAGCCCTCCAGCATGAGCCAGTGAGCCCTGAGGAAACTCAGAAAGGAAAGAATACCTGCCATCTAGCAGCTGTCAGACTACAGCCACTCCCTACGGTGAGCCCTGAGGAAACTCAGGTTGTGAAAACACAGGATACTGGGCCCAGATAGCTGAGGTACATATCAAAGGAATGATTTCAGTGAGCCCAGACTCTTGAATCTTCCCATATATAGAAAAGCTCTAAATTCCTTAACTTGGGATATCTGGTTTTCTTTAATTTACAATGATCCTTTGATGTTCTGACTACTTGCCAGTTTGTTACAAAACTTCCATATAACCTGGCTCCCCCCCACTCACCTCCTTGGAGCACTTCTCTCAGGGTTACTTGAGATGCTGCCTCCCTGGCTTGAAGTCCTAAAAATTCCCACTGAATAAAACATAACTCTTAACTTTTAGGTTGTGAATAATTTTTCAAGTCCATACCATTCTCTTTCCTTTCTTGGCTCCTATCCTCCCTCCTCTTCATTATCTCCTTCTCTTCCCTCCCCCCATCTATTTCTTTCCTGAATAACTTTCTTTAAAATTTGGAAACATAATACTTGCACTGAGTGAAAATAAAATATTCAAAAATGCTAAAAAATATTAAGTGTCTCTCATCCTAAAGTCCCTCTTCTCAGAGATTCACTTTTAACCATTGATATTAATCTTTATCAGGTAGGTAGTACCATAATTTTAGATAATATGATTAATCTCTATTAATTTTTGTGATATATGATTTAGTCCTGTGTGGAAAACAGAGATCATTCTAGGTATTTCAAAGAGAAGGAATTAAATATACAGAATTGGAGGGTCACTTCTGGTTTTTGGTTCAGCATGTAAGGAGCTTGAAAGTTGTCATTCCCATGCACCCAACAAGAAAAAGGGTGAACAAACTAAAAATATACATCTCTTCTTAGATCCATAAAAGAATTGAGGTCAGGGCAAACTTCTGTTCCCAGAGTTGGAGAGACAGACAAGGAGATAAAGAATCACAGCTTACTGAAGTTTTCTGTTTTGTGGGAACCAGGAACAGAGAAAGAACAACTAAACTGTAATTGATGAATTCCTGAGGCTCAATATGGACAAGTTTGTGTTAAAATCTCTAGAAAATCCCAGTATTAAAAGACCCCTACACCGGCAGCCAACCCAGGCCTCTGTGACTGTTCTCATGCAAGGTACTGGCCTAAACCTCCATGGCTGAGACCACTGCCATGCGTGACCTTGGGCCTAACCCTTCCAGCTGTGTACCTGCACATCATCGGCCTGACCCCTGTCAGTGGCCCCCATATGGAGATGTGCCCTGCCATCTGCCATAGGCCCATGTGAGACCCTGCAGCCACAGAAGTGCACACCTACAGCCATGACCCCCACAGCCTGCACCACGGGGCTCACCCCAGCTGTGCATCTGCATGTCCCTGGTCAGACCCCTGTTACTGACATCCACCACTGTGTGCCCTAAGTAAGACCTTGCTGCCATAGGTGTGCATACTGACACAGGGATCCCACAGCTCCTTTTGGGTCTAGATACAACCCTATCCCTTGTCACTGCCTGTACCACTGGGCTTGCCAGCAGTTGGCCCCTCCAACCCACTGGCCCAACACCCATCACCGGCCTCCACTGTCACATGCATACCCATGGGCATGGGGAGATGCCCCCTGCCATCTGCCATGTGTCAACAAGGAAACCCTGCAGCCACAGGAGTACCCAACAACTACCAGAGGCCTGCATCTGCCAGTGTGCCCACAGTTGTCCCTGGCCCTTGCTGTTGGCCATAGTCCTCACCACTACATATGTGTGTGCAATCGGCCTCTAATAGTATAAGGCACCTGAAGCTGGCCCCCTACAGCTGAATGTGTGCACACCATTGACTCCAGCCACCACCACTGCTTGCCCTGATCCCAAGTCCATGGACCTAAAGGTGCCACTGAAGACCCCAACAGACCTTGCAGCCACTGTGGACACACAGTAATGGAATATTATTCAGCTACAAAAATGGAGGAGTCTTGCCATTTGTGACAACGTGGATAGATTTTGAAAACATTATGCTAAGAGAAATAAGTCAGACAGGGAAACAAAAATACTGTATGATCTCACTTATATGTGGAATCTGAAAACATCAAACACAGAAACAGAGTAGAATGGTGGTTGCAAATGGCTGATAGGTGGAGGAAATGAGGAGATATTGGTCAAAGGGTACAAACATTGATCATAGGATGAATAAGTTTCACAGATCTAAAGTACAACATAGTGAGTATTACTAACAATACTGTATTGTATACTTGAAAGTTACTATAACAGTAGAGCTTTAATTTTCTTACCATAAAACAACAGCAACAAAATTATAATTATGTCAGTTGAAGAATGTGTTAACTAACTTTATTGTCGTAATTATCTTGCAATATATATGTGTATAAAAATCATTACATCATATACCTTAATGTTATACAATGTTAGATGTCCATTATATTTCAATAAAACTGGAAAAAAAAACTTTAAAGAAAGCCTGTTGTGGAGAAACTTATAAAATACAAGTAAGGCCTTTAGTTTACTTAATAGTATTATACCAATGTTGATTTCATAGTTTTGATAAATGTACATGATTATATAAGATGTTAACATTAGTGGTAGCTAGGTAAAGACTATACAAGAACTCTCCTTATTATCTTCCTGACACTTCTCTAGATCTAAAATTATTTAAAAATAAAATATTTATTAATTCACCACAAAAATATCAAGAAGCCTCTAGGACACCCAAAGATAACAAGGGAGACAAAATCCACCAGAAGAAAATTTAGCTTCTTACACCAAGCTACAGCAAACAATTAACACAGTTTACCTCATAGAGAGATAAACATGAAGCCTCATACTAAAACCTTTTTACCTCAGTGCCTTTAGCCCAGTACACTCTGTCCCACTTTCAACAGCAACAAAAGAATTACAAGGCATGCTAAAAGACAAAAAACACAGTTTGAAGAGACAGTGTGGACATCAGACATAGAAGGAATTATGTACAAATAATTTGGTAAGCATAGAAGAAAAATAATAGAAGGAAATGAGGATGGAAAATTTATAAAAAAGAAAAGCGGTAATACAAGGAAGGGTGGGGGGGAGAGATAACTGGGAGTTTGGGATTGATATGTACACAATGCTATATTTAAAATAGACAACCAACAAGGACCTACTGTATAGCACAGGGAACTCTGCCAGTATTCTGTAATAACCTAAATGGGAAAAGAATTTGAAAAAGAATAAATACATGTAAATGTATAACTGAATCACTTTGCTATGCACTTGAAACTAAAACAACATCGTTAATCAACTATACTCCAACATAAAATAAAAATTTTAAAAATTCAGATGCTGCTAATACTCCTGAATAGAAATTTACAACAGCTGCTGCACTGTAGTAAATGCTTTTGCAACTAATATTTGAAGTGGTGTTGGGAGTTTTAGCCAGTGCAACTAGACAAAGGCAATTGGAGAGATATTGATTGTAATGGAAAAGTTATAAAGTTCTGTGACAATGAAAAAATTGAATTTTGGGGAAACAAAAAATATATGAAGAAATGACTGCAAACAATAACAGAATCCAGTTAAATAGTAAGATATAAAGTTAACAGACAGAAAAGGTGAGAAAAGTGTTCACCTCAATCCATAGTTTTATTGTTAGTAGTTATATTCATATTTAGAAATGTATATACCCTTCACATATTGTATATATATGTGAATAAAGCAGATAAATGACTTTATTAATGCTGTTCAGAACCAGGACATGAGCATAACAGAAAAGAAAGTATAAAATGAAGTAATTTGGACTTCCCTGGTGGCACAGTGGTTAAGAATCCACCTGCCAATACAGGGGACACAGTTTCGAGCCCTGATCTGGGAACATCCCACATGCCGTGGAGCAAATAAGCCTGTGTGCCACAATACTGAACCTGCACTCTAGAGCCTGTGAGCCACAAATACTGAACTCACATGCCACAACTACTGAACCCGCTTGCCTAGAGCCTGTGCTCCGCAACAAGAGAAGCCACCGCAATGAAAAGCTCATGCACGGCAATGAAGAGTAGCCCCCACTCGCCGCAACTAGAGAAAGTCCACGTGCAGCAACAAAGACCCAATGCAGCCAAAAATAAAATAAATTTTAAAAAATTTTTAAAAAAAGATTCTCTAAAAATGAAATAATTTACTAAACCCCTTAAAATTTAAATTTAAAATATCATTAGGGACTTGTCTTTAAAAAATAAATGTTTAGTTCTACCCATGTAAGGACCAAGAAGCAATAATAGCTCAGTAGAAACAAGCATGACTAATGCCTAGATATGATCTCCAGATATATTCCCCACTTAAAGGAGCCAAGACTCCTTGAAGAAATGACAAATCCTGGGTCTTGTCAAGATGTATGAAATGAGACCAGAATATTTGTGCCACAAAGCAAATAACTTTTCAAAGATAGATTGAAGGGGTTCACTTGATCAAAGAAGTGATTTGAGCATTTAAAAAAATGACTATAGTTGATTCAGATTGAATATATAAAACTCCAGTTTTACTATGGGAAGCAACTAGGTCACCAATATTGTAATAAAAGTGTCAAGCAAAGAGAAATAATTAGTCTTTTCTGAAGTAACTATATTTCTGGTTAACAAAATAGCCCTAGCTGATGAGAGAAATTATTCTCTACAGATGTCCAGCTAAGAATTGCAGAAAGAACTAGAAAATCAAAAGTTTAGAAACCCTATTGAAACACTAATTCAAACAAAGCTTCTTAATGTGCAACTATTTTTATAAAATGTTGATAGAAAACTTCATAAATCTAATATTCAAGCTTAACATCACTAAGAATGAGACAATCAATTATTATTTGGGATTTGACAAATATGGAGTACATAGCACAACTTCTAAAGCGTTCCTAACCACAACATTTGAACTAAAATCTTATTAAACCATTAGAAGTAACTTTTACTTCTTACCCACAGGGATATGGTAAATAGAATTATAAGTTAAATAAAGTCACAAAGAGTCAAACATTGAAATCCTGATTCAAACAAATCAAAATATGAAGGTATACTTTGTAACTATTGGGAAATTTAATGTAAAGTAGATATCAAATGATACCAAGAAATTATTTTTAATTTCATGGGTCATAATAGCATTGCTGCTATGTAATAAAATAGCCATTTTTTAAGAGATGTAAACTGATATAGAAAGGCAATGGCATAAAGAAGGGGACTTGCTCTAAACTATTTCAGTAGTGAAAAGCTAACAAACACAAAACAGGTTAGGTAAAGCTAAAGCAACAAACTTCTGATAGCGAGCTGAATAATTTGGGTGATGAGTCTTTAGAGATTCATAACATTCTTTCTACTTTGGTATTGTATGTTTTAATACTTCATAGTTGATAAATAAATTAAAAGTAGATAAATATATAAATAGATAAATAGCTAAAAGAACAGATAGAGAGAATAGAACGAAGAATCACAGTTCAAATTAAGCTCTGGAGAAAACAAATACAGAATAAGATTAATGCCAGGAATCTTTAAACTTACAGTAAACTAATAAAAAAGAGCAATAGCAAAATCTGGAGTAAGACAAAAGGGACATTTATTAATGTAATACAATTAGCTCCCCCTGGACTTCTTCCTATGCTGATAGGCAATAGCAATGATAACTCCCAACAGATTAGAAAAATATACAGCTGCTTAATAAGTAAGTTAAGTATCTGTTTGGTGCTAGGATCCAGGTGCTACAGAATGGATCCTGAAGTATTTCCAGATAATTCCAGGGGACCAGAGAAAGACAAAAAGGTACATGGGAAACAACAACTCCAGTGCAAGTTTTAGGATGAGTTCCTAATGATAGGTCACAGATATTGGAGATACAAGAGAGGAATAATAGTGTACCTGGATCAGATATATGACAGTGCTACTAGTTAAATAATAATTTCTAAAAGGGACTTAGAATCCAAAGGCCCCAAGATCCAGAAACTAAGAGACCTTTATAGTCCAAATGCTATACATCTCCCAAGCAGGTCAGCAGAGGAGGACTATTTAGCCTTACTATTAAGTCTTACTACTATAAGTCTTACTACTATTAAGTCTTACTTACTACTACTTACTACTTACTACTAGTAAGTCTTACTTACTATTTAGTCTTACTATTTAGTCTTGATGTCCATTAGATCAAGAGCAAATGAAGGTGATCCTTTCAACATTACAGACTAGGAGCTGAGCAGGGAGTGGTGGAGCATTGAGGCCAGATATGGATCCTGCAGAGGTCTCTAAGGACTTGAGTTGATGTCTTCTAGTCAACAAAATATCACAATTTTATCATGGGATTCCAGCAGGTGTAGCAGCAGCTTCATTGACAAGCAATCCTGTATGCCAATTCAAATTACTTTGGAAATATATATGGTGATGTTCGTTACTGTGTTTTTTTCTATTTAAAGCAGTATCATCTTGTTCTTTTTATCAGTTTTATTGAGGTATAAGTGACAAAATTGCAAGATAGTTTGTGAATACATCAAAATTTGAGAAGCTTGGTATAGAACATGTATGAAGTTAAGAGCTAAGTTACCCATTGTAAAACATGGTACCAATTCCTTTAAAATAAGTTAATTAAATCAAACACTCTCATACTTTTCAAATACAACATTTATACCCAGATTATAAAGATACCACATTAGAAATAACTTTCTCTACCCTATTTTTAATTTAAGATCATCAAGTTTCAACTAATATTGTGACCAAAGAGAGAAAGTCTCAATATATAGTAGCATTTGATTTGGAGATCCAGAACCTAAAAGGGATTTGTAAATTGGGATATTAAATATGTTACTATATACTACTATTTATTTATATATTGTAATTAGTATATAAATATACTACTAAATATACTAGTATAATCAAATCCTACATTTAAGAACAAGCAAATACTGATTTTCAACTACCAAAAAAAAAAAAAAAATAGAACAGGAAATTAAACATTTTGGGAAAACCAAATGAATGTGAGTAACGAAATTACAGAAAATTTAACTCTAAAAGGATATTTTCAAGTGAGAAATTTAAAATGTTAAATGTTATAATTATAATGTACCAAATATCCATAAAAGTAAGAAAAACAAGCTATTATGTAGTAGAAATAACCAGATTTTTGAAATTTTAATACATTTTTTCTAAGTTGGAAAAAAAATTCAATTATGGTCTGAATTGCACTATGAACATAGATGACAATGAAAATCTGATTTTGAAGGCAGAACTTGATTTTTCTTCTAAAATGCAAGTGATATGAACAAAAATATGGAAATTGTGAATGAAAATGTAACATACCAGATGATCCAAAATTTCACTTATCCTTCTAACGGGATTGCATAGGGAGAAAAATGAGGTAAATGAGATGTTATTAAAACAAGTAAACCTGTAAAAAAATTGTTTCAAAGCAGGAGAAAAAAATATAAAAGTTAAAAAGCAACAAGTGTAGAGATGTTTCCAGGAAGGAAAAAATAGTTACTTAAAAAGGAGTAAGAATCTGGCAACAAAATTTGCAAAAACAACCCTGAACACAAAAAGACAATATCAATCCACGTTATCTTTTGTAAACAATAGAAGGTAATTCTGGTTCTCTTAAACAAATAGGGGTTTTATTGGTGTGATATAAGTGGATCATATAATTAATGATTATAATGATAATCAATACCAGTATAGATATTTAGAAATTAGAAAAAAATAAAGATATTTCACAGACTACGCTGCAGAGACAATTTGGTCAGGAAACTCCCAGTACCATTGCTGGGTGCTGCCCTTGCCACAGACAGATATGAAAAGGGAACTCCACCTTCTCTTTCATCTCTCTCTCCCCTCTCTCTCTTCTCTCTGTCTCACTGGCTTCAGCTTAAGTACCCTAGGATGAACAATGTTACTGACTGATGCTACTTTTGATGCTTATACTTTAACTGTTAGTGGCTGATGAGAAGGAAAATCCCTTGTTATGATCCTCCAGGTGTGATGCAGCAAGAAGAAAAGCACTGCACTGACATGAAATTTAGAAAATTAACCAAATACCAGGAGTTGCTCTTTTATCACTTGATGTTGTGATATGATGCATAACCTCAGGAATCCCTATATTCCATTCTCATATCTCCATATCCTCCCATATGATAGAAATCTTTGTTCCTCTGCTCATCAAGATTAGTCATCTCAGAGAGTGATACAACTGCACAGTTTACCTATTGACTCAGTCATGAGGGTCCCCAAAGAGACAGGTGGCAGGCTTAACTTCTAACAATGATGGGACCATTGTGGTGATCCACAATGAAAGTTCTAACATTTTCACTTGGGAAGAATGGTAAAAATTTACTAGTGATTAGTAAGGTGTATTTGTGAGGGAACTCATTCCCACTTCCAACACATGGATTTTAAAATCCATGAAATCTGAAAATAGGAAGAACTGAACACTTTTTTTTAATTAGGTCAAAAAATATACAGTATCCTGAGAAACAGCACCTTTAATCTCATATGCTATAGTCTTCTAACATTTCAATAAAATATAACACTATATTTTCTGGTTAATGTAGCATATGATAAGACACGTAAGTCACATGGCATCAGCTCTTTTCTGTGTTTCTTTCACTGGAAAAGTGTTTTTTTTTTTTTTTCTTTAAAAGCAAACTTGTATGGTTTAATAAGTTTTAACACATCCAGTGAATATATGAATACAGAAACATGATGGGCAGGATAACGTGTACAAGGCAGAATATGTCTAATCCCACTGCCCCCACCATTATGGAAAAATTCCAATATAATTAATTAGTTTCTGTCTGTTCTTCTTACTCCCAAGGTACAGAACCTGGAAAGGGAAAAATCCATAGCATGTATGTAACATATTCACTTTCTCCTTGAAGACACCTATGTCTGTATTGTCCTTGTAAACCTCCCTGTAAAAATGCTAAAATAATTTACTATAAGGAAAATAACTAATGAAATTATATAATATGACTTTAGCAGAGTCTACTTGGTTCATCTAGACTGCTTCTCTGAAACAAATCTGACTATAAAGTAGAGGTTATGCATGTACACTCTCCAGCTTACATGATTAATAGAGTATTAAAACTAAGTCCCAAATTTAAACAGCTTCCTTTGAGTTCACATCTACCACATATAATCAATGTTAGCCTGCATCTCTGAAACCAAAATACATACCAATGCTTAAAAGAAATAATTTGAAAGTTCAGGGCATTGCAAGAGAGGAAAATGTTATTCCTATGCCTGATGCCTGATTTTTGCTCATATCTGTTTCTATTAGTAAGTTTCATGATATGTAAGATCTATGATTTCTGAGAGTATATAATTTTATATGTTTTCATATAAAATTGTTGTCAATGAGTGTCTTAATGTGGGGTGGGAGATGGGGTGGAAGATGCTTCCAGCAATGGGAACCTATCAGCAGTGACACTATCAGATGCTGTTTTATGCAGCTCTGCTGTTCAACAATAGCATTCCCTCCATTCTACAACTATAATGGCTTGTTCATAAATTCATTAATTGACATCCACAGAATAAATTTTCTAATCCATAATCTTTATTAAGAAGAATTTCCTCACCTCTCTTTTCCTAGTGCTTTCATTGACCATAAATATATGCTAAGATGCTAGACCCAAGATTATTAGTCCATGAGATATCAATGTTTTTCTATCCCAAAACTCTTTATTACCTGTTCCCATTATTTCCACCCATAATGGCAGAGAAGAAGAGTCTTGTTCTAACTATAGCCTACACCAGATAGAAATATTTCCATTATTCAGACCTCCACTCAAAGTTGGCACTATAAGTGACCCAATAAATTGGCTAAAGCAGCATACTCAAATACGTTAAACTCTAGGCTACCCCACAACCCTGCAACTTGATCATGACACAGTTAGTCTAAGACTGGGCTCCTAATTCCTGCTTTGGCAAAAGCTATAGGAGGAGTAAACTATTTATGTGAATGTGTTAGAGAATGTAAAATACAGATTAGTAACACAGAAAGGCAACTCATTGTAGATATAGTAAACTAGGAAAAGGGTACACCTCTGCTGCTGACCTTAGGTCCTTTCTTTTACTCATTCATGGCCCCAGACTAGTCCAATGATGTCAGAGTGAAGACTGACACTTTTGAAACTGTGGGAAAGGACTTTCTTGCTGGCACAGTGGTTAAGAATCCGCCATGCCAATGCAGGGGACACGGGTTTGAGCCCTGGCCCAGGAAGATCCCACATGCCGTGGAGCAACTAAGCCCGTGTGCCACAACCACTGAGCCTGAGCTCTAGAGCTCCTGAGCCACAACTACTGAGCCTGCGTGCCACAGCTACTGAAGCCTGCATGCCTAGAACCCATGCTCAGCAAAAACGCCTCTGCAATGAGAAGCCCGCACACCTCAACAAAGAGTAGGCCCCGCTTGCCACAACTAGAGAAAGCCGGCGCACAGCAATGAAGACCCAATGCAGCCAAAAATTAATTAATTAATTAATTAATTAATTAATTAAAATAAGACTGTGGGAAATATTGAATAAGATTTAAGAGGGTTAAGTACAGGTTACCTATGCTCTAGTCAAACAAGACATAGCATAAAACTAATAATGAGTACAAGCAAACAAGATTGGTGGCTCTGATAGTCTTCATGTATCTCCTTCTGAGTACAGGACTGAGAAATATTAGACAGAAAGAATATAGGGAAGTAGGAAAGAAGGGGCAAGGGAGGAAAGATGAGAGTAAGGAAAGAATAAAGAAGGAAGAAAGTAAGAGAAGAAAGGAAATAAGGGAGAAAAGAAGGAAGGAAGGAAGGAGGGAAGGAGGGAGGAAGGGAAGGAAGGAAGGAAGAAATGAACAAAGAAAGGAAGGAAGGGAGGGAAGAAGGAGAGAAGGAAAGAAGAGAGATACAGAGAGAAAGGGATTAAAAAGTGCACTCTTAACTTTAATCAACTCTATCCAGATGAAGTAGAATGTCACAACTACTGCTAAGCTTGGGGCCAACATACCTTCATGGTTATTTATTGTTGTGTAACAAACTACCCCAAAACTTAGTAGTTTAAAATAAAAACCATTTTATTATATCTTTAGGGGGTTATTTCGCTCACCAGAAAATAACATGATCATGATTTTAAGAAAATTTTTATTTCAACCCCACATATCACATTCAGGCAGATTTTATGTACCAACCATGGTCTTGTTAGCAGTGGTAGAAACAGACAGTTGTTTTATTTCTATTGACCATTTTTATATTTCTACAGCTCTAAATTAAATTCCTTAGTTAGAAGCAACACTGTGTAGGATACAATTATTGTAAAGAATGCATTTAGTAAGTTCACAGGTGGCAATTTTGGAAGAAGTGTTTTGGACTGAGAAGACAAATCTATAATCAGAATTAATGTCTATAGTGAGGACAAATCACTGCTCTGTCTATAATCAAAGTAATCTAATGTAATTAGCCTGCTTAGAGGTGTTTGGTTATACCCCTGGGACACAACTTTATATCAGAGGTAACCTAGTACATAGAGTGCCTTTCCCTGAGCTAGAAAAGGGTGCTGCTTTCTTCAAGATTTTCAATCGTTTACTTACATCTGATAGAAAATTGTTGTATACATAAATTATTGGGTTGGCCAAAAAGTGTCTTAAGTTTTTAAATAAAAATAAAAGACACATTTTTCATTTTCACCAAGAACTTTGTTAAACAACGTATTCACCCTTTTGTTCCACTACCTTCTGCCATTTTTCAGGCAACTTCATAATTCCATCTTCCCAAAACTTTCTATATTTTTGAGCAAAGATCTGTTCCAGGTGCATTTTACAGTCTTCCAGGGAATTGAATTTTTTTCCAGTAAGATAATTTTGTAAAGACCAAAATAGATGGAAATCTGAAGTTGCAATGTCTGGTGAATACGACAAATGAATCAGAACTTCCCATACAAGCTGTAACAGTTTTCACCTGGTCATCAAAGAAACATGCCGTCTCGCATTACCCTGATGGAAGATTGTGCGTTTTCTGTTAACTAATTCTGGATGCTTTTCATCGAGTGCTGTTTTCAGTTGGTCTAAATGGGAGCAGTACTTATTGGAATTAATCATTTGGTTTTCTGGAAGGAGCTCATAAGAGAGGACTCCCTTTCAATCCCACCATATACACATCACCTTCTTTGGATGAAGACTGGCCTTTGGTGTGGTTGATGGTGGTTCATTTCACTTGCCCCACGATCTCTTCCATTTCACATTATTGTACAGTATCCACTTTTCATTGCCCATTACAATTTGTTTTAAAAACGGAACGTTTTCATTATGTTTAAGTAGAGAATCTCATGTGGAAATACGGTCAAGAAAGTTTTTTTTCACTTAACTTATGTGGAACCCAAATATCGAAGCAATGAACATAACCAAGCTGGTGCAAATGATTTCAACACTTGATTTGGATATTTTGAGTATGTCGGCTATCTCCTGAGTGGTATAATGTTGATTGTTCTCAGTTAATGTCTCGATTTGATCGCTATTAACCACGACCATGTATGAAATACACGACCATGGAGCATTGTCCAATGAGAAATCTCCAGCACAAAACTTGGCAAACCACTTTTGACACGTTCGACCAGTCACAGCACCTTCTCCATACACTGCACATACAATCTAAAAAAATTGTTTCGAATGAAGTTAAAGACAACTAAGTGCTCCTAGAGCCATCTTACGGAAAAAAAACTGAATGAAACTTTTGGCCAACCTAATAATATATTGTATATATTTATATATATATATATATACATATATATCATGCATATGATACTAATGACATCAGCTAGGTGGTATGGTATACCTAACACTAAACAACTTTACATGTGGACCTGACTGTAGTAGCTATATGAATTATCTTTCTCTTTTATGTATATATCTATAAATATTAATTACTATTTTTCCCTCTTACTTTTTCCTCCTACTTAATAATAATCTAGGTTATTTTCATAATGGTTAAAATACAATTTTATCTTCATATTATAAAATAATAATGTAGGCTACCTAGAAGAATATTGACTATTACTTAGTGATGGATCTGTCCCATTGATAAAAGATTGGGTCTATATTACATAATTATTCATTTTAGGCAAAAGAAATTTTTATTACTATTATTTCTCTTTTGACGTTTAAATAGAAAGATGTGCATGGATTCTGAGCTGCCAAAGAGATATAATGTAGCAATTATTGTGATATTCTTTTCCACATAGCTTTTAGGATGCCTCCCTGTACCACAGAGACTTAGTTTGAAAGCTATGTTTCCTGAACACTTTTGTAGCTAGAGTTCTACATGCAAATTGGGCTTTTACTGACTAGATGCCCTTACATAAAATATGGAAGACACAATTAATGCAGAGGTTATTTTCCTACTTCTTTTTGCAAATTTTTGGCTTGCTAGGCAAGATTTTGGAGAACATTTTACTCTGTATCACTGTTAGAGTGTCCATTATCCATCTTTCATTTCAATCCTAATGGTAGATATGTCAACTTCTTATTTTTACTTTTCCATCCTTATATAGCTGCAATGGTTAAAGAGTTCTTAAATCAATAGGTCTTGTGTTGGCCTGGTAGGTGGTACATTACCTGATGGATAATTGTGTCTAGCACAATTCATTTGTGGAGTGCCTGCCTAGATCTTGCTCCTCTATCCCTTTCAACAATATTGTAAATACACTATATTTTACAACTAAATATATTCTAACTTACAATAATTAAAATTGATTACATTTATTGTTCTGAATTCAGAACTGATACAGAAGGTGATATCAAAAGTCAGTTGGAACTTCACTGGTGGCGCAGTGGTTAAGAATCTGCCTGCCGATGCAGGGGACTAGAGTTTGAGCCCTGGTCTGGGAAGATCCCACATGCCGCAGAGCAACTAAGCCCGTGAGCCACAACTACTGAAGCCACGTGCCTAGAGACCGTTCTCCACAACAAGAGAAGCCACTGCAATGAGAAGCCTGTGCACCGCAATGAAGAGTAGTCCCTGCTCACCGCAACTAGAGAAAGCCCATGTGCAGCAACGAAGACCCAATGCAGCCAAAAATAAATAAATAAATTTATTTTTTTAAAAGTGAGTTAAAATATATGATCTTGATGAGATATGCATGGCAGAAGGCAAAGGACCCTAGTTATTTGTTGGCCTGTAGTAAAATATTTTATGAAACTATGTGTTATTCTCAATGGCTGCCCCTGTTACTAAGAGGCTGAGTGTTAGTAGAACTATTTTGTAAACCTCAAAATGTAACTGTATGTTGGCTACTGTTTTTGACTTTTACCAAATTACATAAGAGATAGGTTAACTAAGGCTCACTGTAAACAGGTGGCTGTGAAGAAGCAGCCTTAGAGGGAGATAAGACTGCAAGAATTTTCTAGCAGTCTCAGTATAAACCTGCCAGACAATAGGAGGCAGCCCAAAGCCATATATCAAATATTAGATGTCACCATCCCACCAAAGCCTGTAATTTTAGATGTCCTCACATTTGCCAACATTAAGAGAGAGGAAAGGGCTCAGCACAAAGGCATTGATACTAGACAAAGCAGGATTCAGTGCTTTGTCTAGACAAGGTTTTTCATGTGTTCACTTGCCCTTAGAACCGACTGAATGAAAATAGATGCAAAGCCAAATAGGGACTTACATTGTCAAAGAAACCACAAGTCTGGCCTGAGAAGCACAGTGCTGGTTTCATTTCTAAGGCAAACCTTGGGCTCCAAACCTGCACCAGATGGAAGCTGCTGTGAAAGCTGTACAATCTTACTTCTCACGTGCCCACACAACAGACTCTGCAAGGAGACCTTTCCCAGTGAGCAGAGCCAGGGTCTATAACACAACAGAACATGAGTCAACCCAGAGCACACTGGTTTCTCCATAAGTAACTTGCTCCACTGCCAAGGCAGGCACTTTTCAAAATAATTCCTGCCCAGAAATATTATATGACTCCTATGAACTGGGACTTCTGGGAGGTTTTCATTCTTTTGTCTTCTTTAATGAAAATGTTTCTACCCTGTTCATACAGCATTATTGCATACTGGCTGCAAGATGTTAAGATACATTTTCATTAGATTATAGGTCACCAGACCACAGATACTTATATCCAAACTGATGAAGAGGTCTACATAACACTTAGAAATCTTAGACCTGGGCATGGATGTGATCATTATCAGATTCGAACTGCTTCATTTTGGCAAGAATTAAATTACTGCTGTAGATAACAACTAAAGTATTCATAGATATTTGGTGGCAGAGGCAAGTCTAGTCATTGATATGGCATGTTCAATATCCCTTTTCTATTTAGCAAAAGCACTTCTGAGTTTTAGGTAGGCATATCGTTACCAAGCTAGGTGAGACATGCTTTCTCCCACTGAAGCTAGAAATGTCGATGTGATAAGGTCTTGACAATGAGGATGTGAACCATGTTTTGATAGTCTTTTAACATTATTGTGAGAATTTAAGTGACAGAGAAAAAATTATACTTTCACTCCTATCCTTCTTCAATGCTATACCAATACTTCATTGTATTTACTCTTAATTCATAATATCCTTAAAATATTTTGTTAAATGACCTCCCCTTTCTAATTTTGCAGTTATAAAAATGTACATGAGAGAATAGTGACTGACAGGCAGAAGAAAAGAGTAAAACTTAAGGGAAACCCAATGGATAAGAGAATGTTGGAGAGATTTTATTTTTATTCATCACAGATGGGAGAAGTTGGAAGAGGCAAAACTCTTCAGAGAGCATTCTTACAGACTATAAAAGCTGGAGACCTGCTCATTAAAATAAAGACCTATATTTTGAAATCAAATATCTGCCTTATATTTATGCTTCATTTGTACAAATATAATCCAGCTAATTAGTTATATCTATCTAGAAAACTCATATATTCCATTCTTTGTTCCTAATAGATGGAAGCGTAGAGGACTTATTATGACAATATTATTTTGGGCACATAAAGTACACATCTTTGAAATTGGACAGTCCCTGCAGAAACAAATACAGTTTCATTCTTTTTAAAATCTTACCTTTGCAAAAATGGGAAAGAAGAAATCATTGTTAATATCCTTTTAAAGGTGTTTTGAATTTAGAGTAAATACAATGAAGTATTGCCATAGCTTTGATGAAGAAAAGGCATGAAATTATAGGCATACTTCTGTCACTTAGCAAATTCCCATAATAGTGTCAAATCTAAATCTTGTGCAAAAGTGACTTGTACTTACAGTGGAAATTCTGCACACCATTAACTGTTTTGTATATATGTATAAGCTGCTAAAAGTAATTTGTGGCAAAAGCCACAGTGTTAATAAATTTCCATATCTTAAAAGACTTCATGCTGGCAAATTTGTGGAGCCATTTAAAACATTTCAACCTAAAGACAGTTTTATCTCCTCCTTGTTTTCTCTTTTCCTTTCTATTCCCAAGCTTAGAATATTTACCGTTTTGTTTCTTTACAACTCAGCCTCTATTTCTGCAGATAGTCTCATGAATGAATAAGTACCATAAAAAGTATGAAAAGTAAAAATGAAGAAGGTACTCTTTCTGAAACCAGGCAAGTGAGCATGGCAATTGTACTAAATCTACATTTTCTGTAATATTTCAACAACTCAGAAATTTCCTGACTAGAATATTTCTTAGAATATACTCTGATATGCATAGAATAATATGCATTCTAGAGGTTATGAAATACCAAGGTTTGTTTGCATGGTAATTAGATGCTCAGTGTATGCACATATTTGTCTATTAAGTATGTGCAAAGAGACCTGTTATTAGAAACAAATTTTCAAGGAAACTTTGCAAATGTTTCTAATGCTTGGGCATAATAAGAATGTATATACTTTTTATACATTACCAAAATAATATATACAAATGTAAAAAAAACAAAATTGCATAATATCACAATAAAAAACAAATTTCTGAAACCATTCCCCAACTCCCAGCGCACTTTCTAAAGGAAAACTCTTTGTAGTATTCACTTCTTTAAGTGACTGTTCTATAAATATATGTTATATGCATTTATATCTGTTTCTTCATACACATGTTTTTGATTGTCTTTCTATCTCTGAGAATTAAAGTTTACTTCACTTATGCTTATCTTACTATCACTCACTTTCTATATCCAGCTAATTCTATTATTTGTTTAAATTAGTATGTTTCTAGATTGCCTGGATTCAAATCCTAAGTGAAATTATCCCTCAAAATACATACATACATATTTTAGAATATGGTTATTTTGAGCAAATTACATAACTTTTCTGTCTCTTGGTTTTCTAATCTGTAATGTCAAGACAACTACCCATGTTGGAGAAGTTATAAGGAATATGTTAGAGAATGGATATAAATTAATTAGAACAGTTACATTCAAGTATAAAATAACTTCTTAAATTATCAAAGTATAGTAATTTAATATTTCTTTCCATAGGCATAATTAGATTCCCCATGCTTTGCAGACAAATTGACCATCAAAATGTAAAATCTTTGAATATATTATATTTACAGCATTATGCCTATGCTAACATTGTTGAATACATAACTCAGATTGAGGGATAGACTTACATTATCTTTGTCATGGCTACATTACCTTCATTTTTGCATGGTTCAAGGGAAATTATCTAAAATGCTAATTTTAAATAAATTATTCTTTATTTCATCTATTATGAAAATCATGTCTCATTTTGTTTCATTAAAATATTCTTTGCTTGCTCTATTTACAATAGCCAGGACATGGAAGCAACCAAAGTGTCCATCATCGGATGAATGGATAAAGAAGATGTGGCACATATATACAATGGAATATTACTCAGCCATAAAAAGAAATGAAATGGAGGTATTTGTAATGAGGTGGATGGAGTTAGAGTCTGTCATACAGAGTGAAGTAAGTCAGAAAGAGAAAAACAAATACAGTATGCTAACACATATATATGGAATCTAAGGAAAAAAAAAAAAAAGGTCATGAAGAACCTAGTGGCAAGATGGGAATAAAGACACAGACCTACTAAAGAATGGACTTGAGGATATGGGGAGGGGGAGGGGTGAGATGTGACAGGGTGAGAGAGTGTCATGGACATATATACACTACCAAATGTAAAATAGATAGCTAGTGGGAAGTAGCCACATAGAACAGGGAGATCAGCTCGGTGCTTTGTGACCACCTGGGAGGGTGGGATGGGGAGGGTGAGAGGGAGGGAGACGCGGGAGGGAGGAGATATGGGAACGTGTGTATATGTGTAGCTGATTCACTTTGTTATAAAGCAGAAACTAACACACCATTGTGAAGCAATTATACTTCAATAAAGATGTTTAAAAAAATATTCTTTGCTTGATATTATTAATATTCTTTTTTGTTTTTGCTTACACAATGAACAGATGTCTTTATTTTATCAATATTATCCTTCTAACATACTATACTATAATTTCTGGAGGCCTGTACCCTCCTGTTCCACTCTGCTCCAGTTGCTTTCTAGGATTGCATTATAACTAAATCCTGGGAATTTACTTCATTTCACTTAAGTTGTATATGAGTATTTTATTTATATATGTATCATATGTTCTTAATTTTCTTGGTTTTCTTCATATTATTTATTTGCCTTCACAATTGATTACTATTTCAGTGTTAAATTAAAAGTTCTAATCATTTTCTGTTAGAATGTTGGGGCTTTTCTATATTTTGTTATAGAAAACTGTAGATAATCTAATGTTCATTTTCAGATTGTTATATACATTCTTCCTCAAATCTTTCAAGATTATAATTTTATTCTTATAATTTTGAAATTTCCATGAGAGTATAATTTTCTGTGGGCCTTTTAAATGTAAACAGCTTGACATTCAATCGGTTATTTCTATTTGAACACTTATGCTAAATTGCAAAGCTAGAATGTCATTTGCTTTAAAAGAAAAATTCTTATTGGAGTATAGTTGATTTACAATGTTGTGTTAGTTTCTCCTGTGCAGCAAAGTGAATCAGTTATACATATACATATATCCACTCTTTTTTAGATTATTTTCCCATATACGTCATTACAAACTATTGAGTAGAGTTCCCTGTGCTATACATTAGGTTTTTATTAGTTAGCTATTTTAAATATAGTAGTGTGTATATGTCAATGCCAAACTCCCAATTTATCCCTCCCCACCTTTCCCCCGGTAACCATAAGATTGTTTTCTACATTTGTGACTCTATTTCTGTTTTGTAAATAAGTTCATTTGTACCATTTTTTTAGATTCCACATATAAGCAATATCATATAATATTTATTCTTCTCTGTCTGACTTACGTCACTCAGTATGACAATCTCTAGGTCCACCCATGTTGCTGTAAATGGCATTATTTTGTTCTTTCGTATGGCTGAGTAATATTCCATTGTATATATGTACCACATCTCCTTTATTCATTCTTCTATTGATGGACATTTAGGTTGCTTCCAGGTACTGGCTATTGTAAATAGTGCTGCAATGAATATTGGGGTGCATTTATCTTTTTGATGTATAGTTTCTCAGGGAAAATGCCCAAGAGTGGGATTTCTGGATCATATAGTAGTTCTATTTTTAGTTTTATAAGGAACCTCCATACCATTCTCCACAGTGGCTGTATCAATTTACATTCCAACCAACAGTGTAAAAGTATTCCTTTCTCTCTACATTCTCTCCAGCATTTACTGCTTGTAGATTTTTTGATGATGGCCAGTCTTACTGGTCTGAGGTGAAACCTCATTGTAGTTTGATTTGCATTTCTCTAATAATTAGTGATGTAGGAGCTTTCCATGTGCTTTTTGGCCATCTGTATGTCTTCTTTGGAGAAATGTCTATTTAGATCTTCTGTCCATTTTCTGATTGGATTTTTTTTTTGAATTGAGCTGCATGTGCTGTTTGTATATTTTGGAAGTGAGTCCCTTGTCAGCCACTTCATTTGCAAATATTTTCTCCCATTCTGTGGATTGTCTTTTTGTTTTGTTTATGATTTCCTTTACTGTGCAAAAGCTTTTAAGTTTAATTAGGTCCGATTTGTTTATTTTTGTTTTTATTTTATTACTCTAGCAGGTGGATCAAAAAAGATCTTCCTTTGATAAATGTCAGAGAATGTTCTGCCTGTGTTTTCCTCTAAGAGTTTTACAGTATCCAGCCTTACATTTAGGTCTTTAATCCATTTTCAGTTTATTTTTCTGTATGGTGTTAGAGAATGTTCTAATTTCATTATTTTACATGTAGTCGTCCAGTTTTCCCAGCACCACTTATTCAAGAGACTGTCTTTTCTCCATTGTATGTCCTTACCCCCTTTGTCATAGATTAGTTGACCATAGGTGTGTGGGTTTATCTCTGGACTTTCTATCCTGTTTCATTGATCTATATTTCTGGTTTGAGCCAGTACAATACTGTTTAGATTACTGTAGCTTTGCAGTATAGTCTGAAGTCAGGGAGCCTGATTCCTAAAGCTCCAGTTTTCTTTCTCAAGATTGCTTTGGCTATTCAGGGTCTTTTGTGTCTCCATACAAATTTTAAGATTTTTTGTTCTAGTTCTGTAAAAAATGCCATTGGTAATTTGATAGGGATTGCATTGAAACTGTAGATTGCTTTGGGTAGTATAGTCATTTTGGTAATATTGATTCTTGCAATTCAAGAACATGGCATATCTCTCCATCTGTCTGTGTCATCTTTCATTTCTTTGAACAGTATCTTATCATTTTCTGAGTACAGGTCTTTTGCCTCCTTAGGTAGTTTTATTCCTAGATATTTTATTCCTTTTAATGTGATGATAAATGGGATTGTTCCTTAATTTCTCTTTCTGATTTTTGTTGTTAGTGTTTAGGAATGCAAGAGACTTTTGTGTATTGATTTTGTATCCTGCAGCTTTACCAAATTCATTCATGAGCACTAGTAGTATTCTGGTAGCGTCTTTAGGATTTTCTAAGAATAGTATCATGTCATATGCAAACAGTGAAAGTGTTACTTTTTCTTTTCCAATTTTGATTTTATTTTTTTCTTCTCTGATTGTCATGTCTAAGACTCCCAAAATATGTTGAAAAAAATGTGGTGAGAGTGGACTTCCTTGGCTTGTTCCTGATCTTAGGGGGAATGCTTTCAACTTTTCACCATTGAGAATGATGTTTGCTGTGGGGTTGTCGTATATGTCCCTTATTATGTCCAGGTAGGTTCCCTCTATGCCCACTACCTGGAGAGTTTTTATCATAAATTGGTGTTGAATTTTGTCCAAACCTTTTTCTGCATTTATTGAGATGATCATATTTTTTAAAAAATTTATTTTATATTGGAATATAGTCAGATAACAATGTGTTAGTTTCAGGTGTACAGCAATGTGATTCAGTTATACATATACATGTATCTATTATTTTTCAAATTCTTTTCCCATTTAGGTTATTACAAAATATTGAGCAGAGTTCCCTGTGCTGCACAGTAGGTTCTTGTTGGTTTTCTATTTTAAATATAGCAGTTGTTGTTGGAAAATATACTTGATATTGATTTCAATTTTCTTAAATTCACCAAGGCTCACTTTGTGGTCCTGCACATGTACCACATGAAAAGTATGTGTATTCTGCTGCTTTGGGATGGAATGCTCTATAAATATCAGTTAAGTCCCTCTGGTTTAATGTGTCATTTCCTATTGAGTTTCTGTCTGGATGATCTGTCCATTGGTGAAAGTGGGGTGTTAAAGTCCCCCACTATTATTGTGTTACTGTCAATTTCTCCTTTTATAGCAGTTAGTATTTGCCTTATATATTGAGGTGCTCCTATTTTAGGTGCATAAATATTTACAATTTTTGTCTTCTTCTTGGATTGATCCCTTGATCATTATGTAGTGTCTTTCTTTGTCTCTTATAAAAGCTTTTATTTAAAAGTCTATTTTGTTGGATATGAGTACTGCTACTCCAGCTTTCTTTTGATTTCCATTTGAATGGAATCCTTTTTACCACACCCTTACTTTCAGTCTGTATGTGTCCCTAAGTCTGAAGACAGCAAATATAGGGGTAGACAGCAAATATAAGGGTCTTGTTTTTGTATCCATTCATTCAGTCCATGTCTTTTGGTTGGAGCGAGATGATCATATGGTTTTTATTCTTCAGTTTGTTAATGTGGTGTATCACATTGATTGATTTGCGTATATTGAAGAATCCTTGCATCCCTGTGATAAATCCCACTAGATTATGGTGTATGATCCTTTTCATGTGTTGGTGGATTCGGGTTCCTAGTGTTTTCTTGAGGAATTTTATGTCTGTGTTCATCAGTTATATCAGCCTATAATTTTCTTTTTTTTATGGTATCTTTGGTTTTGGTATCAGGGTGATGGTGGCCTCATAGAATGAGCTTGGGAGTGTTCTTTCTTCTGCAACGTTTTTGGAAGAGTTTCAGAAGGATAGGTGTTAACTGTTCTCTAAATGTTTGAGATAATTTACCTGGAAGTCATCTGGTCCTGGATTTTTGTTTGTTTGAATTTTTTAAATCACACTTTTAATTTCAGTACTTTTGATTGGTCTGTTCATATTTTCTATTTCTTCCTCGTTCGGTCATGGAAGGTTGTACCTTTCTAAGAATTTGTCCATTGCTTCTAGATTGTCCATTTCATTGGCATATAGTTGTTTGTAGTAGTCTCTTATGATCCTTTTTATTTCCGTGGTGTCCATTGTAACTTCTCCTTTTTCATTTCCAATTTTATTGATTTAAGCCCTCTTCTTTTATTTATTTATTTATTTTTTTGATGAGTTTGGTTAAAAGTCTATCAATTTTGTTTATCTTTTCAAAGAACCAGGTTTACTTTCATTGATCTTTGCTATTGATTTCATCATCTCTTTCATTTATTTCTGTTCAGATCTTTATGATTTCTTTCTTTCTACTATCTTTAGGTTTTGTTTGTTCTTCTTTCTCTAGTTGCTTTAGGTGTAAGGTTAGGTTGTTTATTTGATATTTTTTCTTGTTTCCTGAGGTACGTTTGTATTGGTATAAACCTCCTTCTTAGAACTGCTTTTGCTGCATTCCATAGGTTTTGATCATCGCGTTTTCATTGTCATTTATCTCTAGGTAGTTTTTTTTTCCTCTTTGATTTTTTTCAGTGATCCATTGGTTGTTTAGTTTATTCTCCATGTGTTTATGATTTTTACAGGTTTTTTTTCCTGTCAGTTATTTCTAATCTCCTTACATTGTGGTCAGAAAAGATGCTTGATATGATTTCAATTTTCTTAACTTTATTGAGACTTGATTTGTGGCCCAAGACGTGATCTATCTTGGAAAATGTTTCATGTACACTTAAGAAGAAAGTGTATTCTAGTGCTCTCGGATGGAATATGGTATAAATATTGGTTAAGTCCATCTTGTCTAATGTGTTATTTAAAGCCTATGTTTCCTTATTCATTTTCTGTTTGGATGATCTGTCCATTGGTGTAAGTGGGGTGTTAAAGTCCCCCATTATTATTGTATTACTGTCTATTTCTCTTTTTATGGCTGTTTGCATTTGGCTTATATATTGGGTCCTCCTATGTTGAGTGCATATATATTTGTAATTTTTATATCTTCTTGGATTGATCCTTTGATCATTATGTAGTGTCTTTCCTTGTCTCTTGTAACACTCTTTATTTTAAAGTCTATTTTTGATCAGTTCCCTCAGCCTCCACTGCTGCTGCCCCTCTGTCAGCACTCGGTGCCACCTCAGGCTGGTTATCCTCTGCTGGAGGGAGCAAGGCAGCGGGCAGCTGGGAGGGTGGCTGACGGGGGCGGTGGGGACAGAGGCAGGGTGGCCAGTGGTCCTGAGTGCTCAGTGGTGGCAGCATCTCGCCTCCATGCGGTCTACCTGTGGCACCCGTGTGCTCTAAGGTGGACAGCAGATTGTACATTTATCAGAACATTTTCACTGCTGCACTGAGGGCACACACATCTTCAGTGGGACTTGGAATTCCTGGAGAATTGCCTTTGTGAAAAGCTGGCATAATTTCTTTAAATTCCATCTCTTAGTTTCCCATTTTGTTGTTTCAAAAAGATATCAAGAAACCATGAATAACTTTAGTAATGAAGTTTGACTGCCATTTCTTGGATGAAGGTTTTACTGCCAAGGACATTCTGGACCAAAAAATTAATGAAGTTTCTTCTTCTGATGATAAGGATGTCTTCTATGTTGCAGACCTGGGAGACATTGTAAAGAAACATCTGAGATGGTTTAAAGCTCTTCCTTGAGTCACCCCCTTTTATGCAGTCAAATGCAATTATAGCAGAACCATAGTGAAGACCATACCTGCCATTTGGAAGGGATTTGACTGTGCCAGCAAGACTGAAATCCAGTTGGTGCAGAGTCTCAGGGTGCCTCCAGAGAGGATTATCTATGCAAATCCTTGTAAATAAGTGTCTCTGATTAAATATGCTGCCAATAATGGAGTCCAGATGATGACTTTTGATAGTGAAGTCGAGTTGGTGAAAGTTGCCAGGGCACATCCAAAGGCCAAGTTGGTTTTTCAGATTGCCACTGATGATTCCAAAGCAGTCTGTCACCTCAGTGTCAAATTTGGTGCCACACTCAAAACCAGCAGGCTCTTTTGGAATGGGCAAAAGAGCTAGATATTGATGTCACTGTTGTCAGCTACCATGTGGGACATGGTTGTACTGATCCAGAGACCTTCGTGCAGACCATCTCTGATGCCCACTGTGTCTTTGACATGGGAGCTGAGGTTGGTTTCAACATGTTTCTGCTTGATATTGGTTGTGGTTTTCCTGGATCTGAGGATGTAAATCTTAAATTTGAAGAGATCACCAGTGTAATCAACCCAGTGTTGTGCAAGTATTTTCCAACAGATTCTGGAGTGAGAATCATAGCTGAGCCAGGAAGATACTGTGTTGCCTCAGTTTTCACTCTAGCAGTTAATATCATTGCCAAAAAACTCATCTTAAAGAAACAGACAGGCTCTGATGATGACGATGAGTCAAGTGAACAGACATTTATGTATTATGGGAATGATGGAGTATAGGGATCATTCAACTGCATCCTCTACGACCATGAACATGTGAAGCCTCTTCTGCAGAAGAGATCCAAACCAGATGAGAAGTATTATTCATTCAGCATCTGGGGACCGAGCTGTGATGGCCTGAATCGCATTGTTGAGCACTGTAACTTACTTGAGATGAATGTGGGCGATTGGATGCTGTTTGAAAACATGGGTGTTTACACTGTCACTGCTGCTTCTACTTTCAATAGATTCCAGAGACCGACCATCTACTATGTGATGTCAGGGCCAACATGGCAACTGATGCAGAAAATCCAGAACCATGACTTCCCACCCAGAGTAGAGGAGCTGGATGTTGGCACTCTGCCTGTGTCCTGTGCTTTGGAGAGTGGAATGAAATGGCACTCAGCAGCCTGTGCTTCAGCTTGTATTAATGTGTAGATACCATTCTTGTAGCTGTTAACTGTAAGTTTAGCTTGGTTTAAGGGTTTTGGGGGGACCATTTAACTTAATTACTGCTAATTTTGAGATGTCTATGTGAGTAGTGTTGACACAGATGCAACAATGTGGAAGACTAGGTGATGGGGTCACACTTAACTGTGTTCCTATGGAAACTATTTGAATATTTGTTTTATATAGATTTTTATTCACTTTTCAAACATGCTACTAAAGCATGCCCTTCAACTGCTTAGCAAGCATTTGTATCTTGAGCATTAGCAGAATGGCCCTGAAGCTTAGTGTTGTGACCTGTTTTAAAATAAATAAATAAATAATCTTAAAATAATTAAAAAAAAAAAATAAAGTCTATTTTGTTTGATATGGGTATTGCTACTCCAGCTTTCCTTTGGTTTGAATTTGCATGGAACACCTTTTTTCATCCTCTCACTTTCGGTCTGTATGTGTCCCTAGATCTGAAGTAGGTCTCTTGTAGACAACATTTATATGAGTCTTGTTTTTGTATCCATTCATCCAGTCTATGTATTTTGGTTAAAGCATTTAATCCATTTACATTTAAGGTAATTATCAATATGTATGTTCCTACTGACAGCTTCTTAATTGTCTTGGATTTGTTTTTGCAGGTATTTTTTTCTTCCCTTCCTCTTTTGTTATCTTCTTTGTGATTTGATAACTATCATTCTTGTTGTGTTTGGGTTACTTTTGTGTGTGTGTGTGTGTTTCTATTGTAGTTTTTTGATTTGTTGTTCCCATGAGGTTTTGATATAGCAGTCTACATATGTAAAGGTTGTTTTAAGTTGCTTGCCTCTTCCCCACCTAGAGAAGTTCCTTTAACATTTGTTGTAAAGCTGGTTTGGTGGTGCTGAATTCTTTTAGCTTTTTCTTGTCTGTAAAGCTTTTGATTTCTCTGTCGAATCTGAGCAAGAGCCTTGCCTGGTAAAGTATTCTTGGTTGTAGGTTTTTCCCTTTCATCTCTTTACATATATTGTGTCACTCCCTTCTGTCCCTCAGGATTTCTGCAGAAAAATCAGCTGATAATCTTATGGGGATTCCCTTGGATGTTATTTGTTGCTTTTCCCTGTTGCTGTTAATATTTTTACCTTTGTCTTTAATTTTTGTCAGTTTGATTAATATGTGTCTCAGCATGTTCCACCTTTGGTTCATCCTTTATGGGACTCTCTGTGCTTCCTGGACTTGAGTGAGGGTTTTCTTTTCATGTTAGGTAAGTTTTTGGTTACAATATCTTCAAATATTTTCTTAGGCCCTCTTTCTTTCCCTTTTCCTTCTGGGACTCCTATATACAAATGTTGGTGTGTTTAATGTTGTCCCAGATGTCTGAGACTGTCCTCATTTCTTTTCATTCTTTTTTCTTTATTCTGTACTGTGGCAGTGATTTCCACTATTCTGTCTTTCAGCTCACTTATTAATTCTTCTGCCTCAGTTATTCTGCTATTGATTCCTTCTAGTGTATTTTTCATTTTAGTTATTGAATTGTTCACCTCTGTTTGTTTCTTCTTAAACTCTTCTAGCTCCTTAGTAAACATTTCTTGTATTGTCTTCATCTGGGCCTCCATTCTTTTTCTGAGATTTTGGATCATCTTTACTATTATTACTCTGAAGTATTTTTCAGGTAGATTGCCTATCTCCTCTTCATTTAGTTGTTCTTGTAGGTTTTTATTTTGTTTCTTGGTTTGCATTATATTTGTCTGCTGTCTCATTTTGTCTAACTTTCTGTGTTTGTGGTCTCCTTTCTTCAGGCTGCAGGATCATAGTATCTCTTACTTCTGGTGTCTGCTCCCTGGTGGCTGAGTTTTTGTCTGGGGTCTTGTACTGGCTTCCTGGTGGGAGGGCCTGGTTCCTGCCCTCTGGTAAGTGCAGCTGTGTCTTGTCCCTCTGGTGGGCAGAGCCATGTCAAGTAGTGTGTTTTGAGGTAGCTGTGAGCTCAGGACAATTTTAGACAGCCTCTTTTCTGATGGGTTGGGCTGTGTTCCTTTCTTGCTGATTGTTTGGTCTGAGGCATTCCAGCTATGGAGCCTGTAGGCTGCTGGGTGGGGCTGGGTCTGGGTGCCAAAATGTGGACATCCAGGAGATCTCACTCTGATCAATATTTTCTGGGGCCTCCAATATCAGTGTCCTTGCCCCACACTGAGCTACAGCCAACCCCCACCTCTCCAAGGCACCTAGTTAGATCTAGTCCTGCTTCCTGTAGAGGTATTTCTTTGTGCTGTGTTGCAGTGCAATTGAGGTCTTCTGTACACTCTCCAAGAGTGGTGTCTATGTTTCCCCAGCCCTGTGGAGCTCCTGCACTCAGGTACTGCTGTCCTTCAAAGCCAAATGCTCTGGGGGTTCTTCCTCCCAATGCCTGACACTCAGGCTGTCTTCAAGGGCTATATTTATGTGGGAAGGTCCCTGTGTAGCCCATGTGGGTTTAATATTTTTTTGGTGAAAGGGCTGCTTTTAGTATGGATGTCTGCCACCTCTTTCTTCAGTGTATGCTGGTCTTTATCCCCTTGATAGGAGGTGTGACTGATGTTGTGGTTACCTGAGCCTGCAATGAATTTTGAGTGAGGTCTTCCCTTTGTTCTGTGGTTGTTACTGTCCTGTCAGGGGTGGGGTCTGCTCCCTAGTTTTTGGAGTAAAGACCCCCAGATCTGTTTCTGAATTGTGTTTCTGATCTGCAGTGTGAAGTAGGCAGGATTGGAGCACTTCCCCTGGGAAAGAAGCCACTGAGCTTTCCTCCTCTGGAGATGTTCACCTGTAAGTGTTCTCTGTTGTGTCACTTTTCACCCATCATGCTGGCTCACAAATTACACTGTTGGGATTTCCTTAGTGGTCCAGTGGTTAAAACTTCACACTTCCAAGGCAGAGGACATGGGCTCATTCCCTGGTGAGGGAACTAAGATCCCATATGCCACTTGGCATGGCCAAAAAAAAACAAGAAAACAAATTGCACTGTTGTTGGAACTTCTCTCAGTTCCACCTTAACTGTGGGTATGCCGGCAATTGGCCCTGGTGTCTCTCAAGCATTGTTTTCACCAGGCCACCAACACAGATCCACCAAAGTCAGGTCCAAGGACTTCAGCAATCATGTACCTGGACCCACTGTGGGAGGTTTGGGAGGAGCTCAGATTCTGGTCTCATCCAATCCCCATGTGTATGTGCTCACAAAGTGCACAGGTGCTAAAGCCAGACCTGTCTCAGCTGAGGGAGCACTCTTCAGTTTGGATGTCCTGCAGGCGCTGAGTTTACAAAGCCAGCAGTGGTGGTGTAAATCCGAGGTTCCCACAGCTGTGAGGAGAGATTTTAACTTTTCTTCCTTAGTTGCACAGCCCCTGGGGCTCTGCTGTGGTTTCATCCCCACCTCTACATGTGGGCCTCCACCAGCATCTGCTCCCAAGGCTGCCCTGGAGCACACACGATCCAGCAACCAGCCTTCATCCACACCAGCAGACACACGTCTCAGGCTGGCGTGCACAAGGCTGTGGCATGGACCATCCATATAGGTCTTACTCTGTCCTGCCTGCCACAGACCGGTTGCTGCACTCTTCTGTCCCAGCTCATCTCCCTGCTGGTGAGAGTGCTTCCCTAGTTGCGGGACACTCTCCTCTCCTTCAGCTTCCCCCCAGGGGTGCAGGTGTCTCCCGTTTCTTCTTTTCCTTTTTTCTTTCTTTTTCACTACCCAGTTGTGTTGGGATTTTTCTTGTCATTTTTGGTGTCCAAAGTCCTCTGCTACTGTTCACCAGGCTTATGAGAGAAAATTGTTTCATTTGTAGATATATTCTTGATGTACTTATGGGGAGAGGTGAATTCCATGTCCTCCTATTCTGCCACCTTGATGTCATTTACTTTTATCAATCAAAATTGCCTTTCCTATTTTTTGTCATTTTCTCCTAAAACTGCTGGTAAAATAAACCTATATGACATTAAATTTTAATATTTTATTGAAGTGCAATTGACATAGTAAAATGAACTTTAGTTGTATAATTTGCTATGAATGTCTACATTTGTGTATGTATGTCAATGAAACATGACCACAATCAATATTATGAATATATTAACCATCCACAAAAGTTCTACATTCTGTCACAATTTTTAGTTTGCCTTTTCTATATTTTCATATAATTGGAATTACATTGTATGTGTTTTTTTATGGTCTGGATTTTCCTCAGAATAATTATTTTTACTTACATTCATGTTGTTCTGTTTATCAGTAGTCATTCATTTTTTTGCTAAATATCATCCCACTGCATAGATATTTCACAAACTGTTTATACATATAGCTGTCAATGACCATTTGGGTCATTTCCAATTTTAATGATTACAAATAAAGTTTCTCTGGATATTCATGCACATGTTCTTGTACAGCCATATGATTTCTTTTCTCTTTAGTAGATAGGTGAAGTAGATATAAGTTAACTTTTTAAGAAACTGACAATTTTCCAGAGTCATTGTACCATCTTCCTTTCTCTTTCCCTTTCTTTCCTTCTTTCTCTTTCTTCTTTTTTCCCCTTCCTTCTTTCCTTCCTTTCTTCCTTCCTTCCCCCCACTTTTCTTTCTCTTCCTTTTCCTCTCTCTCTCCTTCCCTCTCTATGGTGACTATTGACTCAGTTTAACTTTTTAGTCTTACTACTTTGTCCTATTTCCATATTAGTAATGAAAGCTTTATCTTACAAATAATACTTTGTTTTTCTCTGATGGTGTGTTGTTTTATAGCATCTGGCCCTTATGTGAGTTAATGAGTGTCTGTGTGTTTTCAAGGGATAGCATAACTTCTCAAATTCCAAAAATATGTATATTTATTACTTACAAATATTATTCTACTTACTTATTCTTTCATTTATCTGGTGTTCACTTTCTAGTAGTTTATTTTGATCATTCTCTTGACTTCTTTTGACTATATCAGTTGTTTTTTTTTTTAACATCTTTATTGGAGTATAATTGCTTTACAATGGTGTGCTAGTTTCTGCTTTAAAACAAAGTGAATCAGCTATACATATACATATATGTTCATGTCATTCCTGTCCAAGTCTTTTGTTTTTTTTAATTCAAATAGAAAGTCACAAAAATTATAATCATCCTCATCAGTTCACTCAGTCCCATGTAATTAATTTTTTTTTCATCTTGATCTTTTGTTAGCACTTTTATGAGTTCATCAGTTTTTCATTAGAGTTCTGAAAATGCTTATTCATTCATTCAGTTCAGCAGTACAGTCAGTTACCAGAAACCTGTACTTGTCAGAGTCTTTTCCATGAATTCCTTGAAGATGAAACCCTTTTATAGGAACATATTTGCAAAACCATCAGAGTACACCCAGAACTGTCTATAAATGACAAAAGACTTAAAAATGACCACGGTTAAAGATTTGATGAAAGTTCATAATAATGCAATTGACAAGGAAATTTAGTTCTTTCTGAGATATACATTTTAAAGTAATAACTAGAATTATGACTTATAACATTGTACCAGAACACATAAGATTTTTAGAAATTTCATGTAATGTCTGAAACATTTATATTAACATATTTCCATGCAAATAACCCAATGAAAGTTTAGTATTAGTTGTTTTGTTTGTTTGTTTTTTTATACTACAGGTTCTTAATAATCATCAGTTTTATACACATCAGTGTATACATGTCAATCTCAATCGCCCAATTCAGCACACCACCATCCCCACCCCACTGCAGTTTTTCCCCCTTGGTGTCCATATGTCTGTTCTCTACATCAGTGTCTCAACTTCTGCCTTGCAACCCGGCTCATCTGTACCATTTTTCTAGGTTCCACATACATGCATTAATATATGATATTTGTTTTTCTCTTTCTGACTTACTTCACTCTGTATGACAGTCTCTAGATCCATCCACGTCTCAACAAATGACTCAATTTCGTTCCTTTTTATGGCTGAGTAATATTCCATTGTATATATGTACCACAACTTCTTAATCCATTCGTCTGTTGATGGGCATTTAGGTTGCTTCCATGACGTGGCTGTCGTAAATAGTGCTGCAATGAACATTGGGGTGCATGTGTCTTTTTGAAATATTGTTTTCTCTGGGTATAGGCCCATTAGCAGGATTGCTGGATCATATGGTAAATCTATTTTTAGTTTTTTAAGGAACCTCCATACTGTTCTCCATAGTGGCTGTATCAATTTACATTCCCACCAACAGTGCAGGAGGGTTTCCTTTTCTCCACACCCTCTCCAGCATTTGTTGTCTGTCGATTTTCTGATGATGCCCATTCTAAGTGGGGTGAGGTGATACCTCATTGTAGTTTTGATTTGCATTTCTCTAATAATTAGTGATGTTGAGCATCTTTTCATGTGCTTTTTGGCCATCTGTATGTCTTCTTTGGAGAAATGTCTATTTAGGTCTTCTGCCCATTTTTGGATTGGGTTGTTTGTTTCTTTAATATTGAGCTGAATGAGCTGTTTATATATTTTGGAGATTAATCCTTTGTCCGTTGATTCGTTTGCAAATATTTTCTCCCATTCTGAGGGTTGTCTTTTTGTCTTGTTTATGGTTTCCTTTGCTGTGCAAAAGTTTTGAAGTTTCATTAGGTCCCATTTGTTTATTTTTGTTTTTATTTCCATTACTCTAGGAGGTGGATCAAAAAAGATCTTGCTGTGATTTATGTCAAAGAGTGTTCTTCCTATGTTTTCCTCTAAGAGTTTTATAGTGCCCCGTCTTACATTTAGGTCTCGAATCCATTTTGAGTTTATTTTTGTGTATGGTGTTAGGGAGTGTTGTAATTTCCTTCTTTTACATGTAGCTGTCCAGTTATCCCAGCACCACTTATTGAAGAGACTCTCTTTTCTCAATTGTATATCTTTGTCTCCTTTGTCATAGATTAGTTGACCATAGGTGCATGGCTTTATCTCTGGGCTTTCTATCTTGTTCCATTGCTCTATGTTTCTGTTTTTGTGCTAGTACCTTATTGTCTTGATTCCTGTAGCTTTGTAGTATAGTCTGATGTCAGGGAGTCTGATTCCTCCAGCTCCGTTTTTTTCCCTCAAGACTGCTTTGGCTATTCGGGGTCTTTTGTGTCTCCATACAAATTTTAAGATGATTTGTTCTAGTTCCATAAAAAATGCCACTGGTAATTTGATAGGGATTGCATTGAATCTGTAGATTGCTTTGGGTAATATAGTCATTTTCACAATATTCATTCTTCCAATCCAAGAACATGGTATATCTCTCCATCTGTTGGCATCATCTTTAATTTCTTTCATCAGCATCTTACAGTTTTCTCCATACAGGTCTTTTGTTTCCCTAGGTAGGTTTATTCCTAGGTATTTTATTCTTTTTGTTGCAATGGTAAATGGGAGTGTTTCCATAATTCCTCTTTCAGATTTTTCAACATTAGTGTATAGGAATGCAAGAGATTTCTGTGCATTAATTTTGTATCTTGCAACTTTACCAAATTCATTGATTAGCTCTAGTAGTTTTCTGGTTGTATTTTTAGGATTCTTTATGTATAGTATCATGTCATCTGCAAACAGTGACAGTTTTACTTCTTCTTTTCCAATTTGTATTCCTTCTATTTCTTTTTCTTCTCTGATTGCCATGGCTAGGACTTCCAAAACTATGTTTAGTAATAGTGGTGAGAGTGGACATCCTTGTCTCATTCCTGATATTAGAGGAAATGCTTCCAGTTTTTCACCGTTGAGAATGATGTTTGCTGTGGGTTTGTCGTATATGGCCTTTATTATGTTGAGGTAGTTTCCCTTTATGCCCACTTTCTGGAGAGTTTTTATCATAAATGGGTGTTGAATTTTGTCAAAAGCTTTTTCTGCATCTATTGAGATGATCATACGGTTTTTATTCTTCAGTTTGTTAATATGGTGTATCACATTGATTGATTTGCATATATTGAAGAATCCTTGCATCCCTGGGATAAATCCTACTTGATCGTGGTGTATGATCCATTTAATGTGTTGTTGGATTCTGTCTGCTAGTATTTTGTTGAGGATTTTTGCATCTATGTTCATCAGTGATATTGGTCTGTAATTTTCTTTTTTTGTAGTATCTTTGTCTGGTTTTGGTATCAGGGTGATGGTGGCCTCATAGAATGAGTTTGGGAGTGTTCCTTCCTCTGCAGTTTTTTGGAAGAGTTTAAGAAGGATGGGTGTTAGCTCTTCTCTAAACGTGTGATAGAATTCACCTGTGAAGCCATCTGGTCCTGGACTTTTGTTTGTTGGAAGATTTTTTTTTTTTTTTTTTTACACATCTTTATTGAAGTATAATTGCCTTACAATGGTGTGTTAGCTTCTGCTTTATAACAAAGTGAATCAGTTATACATATACAATATGTTCCCATATCTCTTCCCTCTTGCATCTCCCTCCCTCCCACCCTCCCCATCCCACCCCTCTAGGTGGTCACAAAGCACCGAGCTGATCTCCCTGTGCTATGCGGCTGCTTCCCACTAGCTATCTATTTTACATTTGGTAGTGTATATATGTCCATGACACTCTCTCACCCTGTCACATCTCACCCCACCCCCTCCCCATATCCTCAAGTCCATTCTCTAGTAGGTCTGTGTCTTTATTCCCATCTTGCCACTAGGTTCTTCATGGCTTTTTTTTTCCCTTAGATTCCGTATATATGTGTTAGCATACTGTATTTGTTTTTCTCTTTCTGACTTACTTCACTCTGTATGACAGACTCTAACTCCATCCACCTCATTACAAATACCTCCATTTCATTTCTTTTTATGGCTGAGTAATATTCCATTGTATATATGTGCCACATCTTCTTTATCCATTCATCTGTCGATGGACATTTAGGTTGCTTCCATGTCCTGGCTATTGTAAATAGAGCTGCAATGAACATTTTGGTACATGACTCTTTTTGACCTATGGTTTTCTCAGGGTATATGCCCAGTAGTGGGATTGCTGGATCATATGGTAGTTCTATTTGTAGTTTTTTAAGGAACCTCCATACTGTTCTCCATAGTGGCTGTATCAATTTACATTCCCACCAACAGTGCAAGAGAGTTCCCTTTCCTCCACACCCTCTCCAGCATTTATTGTTTCTAGATTTTTTGATGATGGCCATTCTGACTGGTGTGAGATGATATCTCATTGTAGTTTTGATTTGCATTTCTCTAATGATTAATGATGTTGAGCATTCTTTCATGTGTCTGTTGGCCATCTGTATATCTTCTTTGGAGAAATGTCTATTTAGGTCTTCTGCCCATTTTTGGATTGGGTTGTTCGTTTTTTTGTTATTGAGCTGCATGAGCTGCTTGTAAATCTTGGAGATTAATCCTTTGTCAGTTGCTTCATTTGCAAATATTTTCTCCCATTCTGATGGTTGTCTTTTGGTCTTGTTTATGGTTTCCTTTGCTGTGCAAAAGCTTTTAAGTTTCATTAGGTCCCATTTGTTTATTTGTGTTCTTATTTCCATTTCTCTGGGAGCTGGGTCAAAAAGAATCTTGCTGTGATGTATGTCATAGAATGTTCTGCCTATGTTTTCCTCTAAGAGTTTGATAGTGTCTGGTCTTACACTTAGGTCTTTAATCCATTTTGAGTTTATTTTTGTGCATGGTGTCAGGGAGTGTTCTAATTTCATACTTTTACATGTATCTGTCCAATTTTCCCAGCACCACTTATTGAAGAGGCTGTCTTTTCTCCACTGTATATGCTTGCCTCCTTTATCAAAGATAAGGTGACCATATGTGCGTGGGTTTATCTCTGGGCTTTCTATCCTGTTCGGAAGATTTTTAATCACAGTCTCAATTTCATTACTTGTGACTGTTCTATTCATATTCTCTGTTTCTTCCTGGTTCAGTCTTGGAAGGTTATACCTTTCTAAGAATTTGTCCATTTCTTCCAGGTTGTCCATTTTATTGGCATAGAGTTGCTTGTAGTAGTCTCTTAGGATGCTTTGTATTTCTGCGGTGTCTGTTGTAACTTCTCCTTTTTCATGTCTAATTTTATTGATTTGAGTCCTCTCCCTCTTTTTCTTGATGAGTCTGGCTAATGGCTTATCAATTTTGTTTATCTTCTCAAAGAACCAGCTTTTAGTTTTATTGATCTTTGCTATTGTTTTCTTTGTTTCTATTTCATTTATTTCTACTCTGATCTTTATGATTTCTTTCCTTCTGCTAACTTTGGGTTTTGTTTGTTCTTCTTTTTCTAGTTCCTTTAGGTGTAAAGTTAGATTGTTTACTTGAGATTTTTCTTGTTTCTTTAGGTAGGCTTGTATAGCTATAAACTTCCCTCGTAGAACTGCTTTTGCTGAATCCTATAGGTTTTGGATCATCGGGTTTTCATTGTCATTTATCTCTAGGTATTTTTTGATTTCCTTTTTATTTCTTCAGTGATCTCTTGGTTATTTAGTAACGTATTGTCTAGCCTCCATGTGTTTGTGTTTTTTACGTGTTTCTCCCTGTAATTCACTTCTAATCTCATAGCATTGTGGTCAGAAAAGATGCTTGATATGATTTCAATTTTCTTAAATTTACTGAGGCTTGATTTGTGACCCAAGATGTGATCTATCCTGGAGAATGTTCTGTGAGTACTTGAGAAGAAAGTGTAATCTGCTGTTTTTGGATGGAATGTCCTATAAATATCAATTAAATCTGTCTGGTCTATTGTGTCATTTAAAGCTTCTGTTTCCTTATTTATTTTCATTTCAGATAATCTGTCCATTGGTGTAAGTGAGGTGTTAAAGTCCCCCACTATTATTGTGTTACTGTGGATTTCCTCTTTTATAGCTGTTAGCAGTTGCCTTATGTATTGAGGTGCTCCTATGTCGGGTGCATATATATTTATAACTGTTATATCTTCTTCTTGGATTGATCCCTTGATCATTATGTAGTGTCCTTCCTTGTCTCTTGTAACATTCTTTATTTTAAAGTCTATTTTATCTGAGTATAGCTACTCCAGCTTTCTTTTGATTTCCATTTGTATGGACTATCTTTTTCCATCCCCTCACTTTCAGTCTGTATGTGTCCCTAGGTCTGAAGTGGGTCTCTTGTAGACAGCATATATATGGTCTTGTTTTCGTATCCATTCAGCAAGCCTGGGTCTTTTGGTTGGAGCATTTAATCCATTCGCATTTAAGGTAATTATCGATATGTATGTTCCTATGACCATTTTCTTAATTGTTTTGGGTTTGTTTTTGTAAGTCCTTTTCTTCTCTCATGTTTCCCACTTAGAGAAGTTCCTTTAGCATTTGTTGTAGAGCTGGTTGGGTGGTGCTGAATTCTCTTAGCTTTTGCTTGTCTGTAAAACTTTTGATTTCTGCATCAAATCTGAATGAGATCCTTGCCGGGTAGAGTAATCTTGGTTGTACGTTCTTCCCTTTCATCACTTTAAGTATATCATGCCACTCCCTTCTGGCTTGTAGAGTTTCTGCTGAGAAATCAGCTGTTAACCTTATGGGAGTTCCCTTGTATGTTATTTGTCATTTTTCCCTTGCTGCTTTCAATATTTTTTCTTTGTCTTTAATTTTTGCCAATTTGATTACTATGTGTCTCGACGTGTTTCTCCTTGGGTTTATCCTGTATGGGACTCGCTGCACTTCCTGGACTTGGGTGGGTATTTCCTTTCCCATGTTAGGGAAGTTTTCGACTATAATCTCTTCAAATGTTTTCTCTGGTCCTTCCTCTCTCTCTTCTCCTTCTGGGACCCCTATAATGCGAATGTTGTTGTGTTTAATGTTGTCTCTGAGGTCTCTTAGGTTGTCTTCATTTCTTTTCATTCTTTTTTCTTTAGTCTGTTCCACAGCAGTGAATTCCACCATTCTGTCTTCCAGGTCACTTATCCGTTCTTTTGCCTCAGTTATTCTGCTATTGATTCCTTCTAGTGTAGTTTTCATTTCAGTTATTGTATTGTTCATTTCTGTTTGTTTGTTCTTTAATTCTTCTAGGTCTTTGTTAAACATTTCTTGCATCTTCTTGATCTTTGCCTCCATTCTTATTCCGATGTCCTGGATCATCTTCACTATCATTATTCTGAATTCTTTTTCTGGAAGGTTGCCTATCTCCACTTCATTTAGTTGTTTTTCTGAGTTTTTATCTTGTTCCTTCATCTGGTATATAGCCCCCTGCCTTTTCATCTTGTCTATCTTTCTGTGAATGTGGTTTTTGTTCCACAGGCTGCAGGATTATAGTTTTTCTTGCTTCTGCTGTCTGCCCTCTGGTGGTTGAGGGTATCTAAGAGGTTTGATGGGAGGCTCTGGTGGTGGGTAGAGCTGACTGTTTCTGTGGTGGTCAGAGCTCAGTAAAACTTTAATCCACTTGACTGTTGATGGGTGGGGCTGTGTTCCCTCCCTGTTGGTTGTTTTGCCTGAGGCAACCCAACACTGGAGCCTACCTGGGCTCTTTGGTGGGGTTAATGACAGACTCTGGGAGGGCTCACTCCAAGGAGTACTTCCCAGAACTTCTGCTGCCAGTCCTTGTCCTCACAGTGAAACAGAGCCATCCCTCGCCTCTGCAGGAGACCTTCCAACACTAGCAGGTTGGTCTGGTTCAGTCTCCCCCGGGGTCACTGCTCCTTCCCCTGGGTCCCAATGCACACACTATTTTGTGTGCACCCTCTAAGGGTGGAGTCTTTGTTTCCCCCAGTCCTGTCGAAGTCCTGCAATCAATTCCCACTAGGCTTCAAAGTCTGATTCTCTATGAATTCCTCCTCCCGTTTCTGGACCCCCAGGTTGGGAAGCCTGACGTGGGTCTCAGAACCTTTACTCCAGTGGGTGGACTTCTGTGGTATAAGTGTTCGCCAGTCTGTGAGTCACCCACCCACCAGTTATGGGATTTGATTTTACTCTGATTGCACCCCTCCTTCCGTCTCATTGTGGCTTCTCCTTTGTCTTTGGATGTGGGGTATCTTTTTTGGTGAGTTCCAGTGTCTTCCTTTCGATGATTGTCCAGCAGCTAGTTGTGATTCTGGTGTTCTCATAAGAGGGAGTGAGAGCACGTCCTTCTACTCTGCCATCTTGGTTCTTCCCTCGACTATATCAGTTTTATAAATTTTATTGTAGGCTCCTACTCCATAATGAAGGATTGAGTCATTAAAACAAGAAAAAGTTAAGTTTATAGCACTTTTATCTTCCTTTCCAGGCAATTATAAGAACTCTCAAAAAACAAGAGTTAAAAATATACAGATTAAGGTAGAAGCAATTTTAAATGCTTAACTCTAAAATAGGTAAAAGAAAGGTATTTACTATCTCGAGAAATAAAGTTGAAATTTGCATAAACCAGAAGGATTATATAAAGGGATAATTAAGTAACAAAGAGAAACAGCATCTACTTCCAAATTCTACCAAGGATTTTGTCATTATTTACATGTGTTTCAATAGACCCAATAGGATCAATAGCATTAGAATTCTAGGAAACATAAACCGATTGATTGACAGTAATTACTTTTCACTAGTAGTCTTATAAAAAAGCCAAAAATATGCTTTTGGTAGAACAGTGTCCTGAAAATATCTCCTATACTGCTATGCTGCTGAGGTTAATATGCATCCTTTGACATTAACACAATGGTCTTACTCCTAGTTATCCAGGATGTTTGATTGTGAATGTTTTCAAAAAGAAACACTCCACAATACTTATCACAAACAACACAAAAGAAAACATATGTGCCTTTATATTTTAAAAGTTTTCACAGTTGGATTTTTGTTGACTAGTTAGAGGCAAAGATAATTGTCAAGAAGAAACTTCTTCTATTAAAATACAAGTATTAAATACAAATATTGCTGTGTAACCAACCACCTGAAATTTGGTGGCATAAGAAAGTAAGTGTTGTATTATGCTCCCAGATTTTGTGCATCAAAAATTTCTATAAGGTACACTGAGGATATCTTTTCCTTTTTCCATAATATATGAGACTTCAGCTGATAAGACTTGAATGAGTGGAGGTACTTTAAGAAGCTAGGGGGTTGAATTGTCTAGAGGCATCTTTACTCACATGTATGTTACCTGGATTGTGATGACTCCAAGTCTGGGATCAAATGGGACTCTCAAATGGAATTCTATATTCAGGTTTCATATTTGGTCTGGCTTCACAAGTGATACCTGGATTCCAGTGGGAGTATTCCAAGAGGCAGGAACCAAAGAGCATTTGTTCTAATATAATGATGCATGACCCTTCCTGACTTTTAGGTTCAGAATTTACCTATCAAGTCTTCTGCCCCATTCTATTAGTTACAAGTGAGTTACTAAGTCCAATTCATACTTAAGAGGCTTGAAAGAAGTAGACTTAACTTCTTGAAATGCAAAAGAGTATGCGGGATAGGGGATGCCATTGTGTCCACCTTTGCAAAATAAAACCTCCCACAATATTCCAGGAATGTTTGACTGTTTAAAATCATATGTCTTTCACAAATAAGTTAAACAAGTACTTATTATCTGTCCATAATATCTGATTATGATAAGAAATTTAATAAATAATTACACCCATAAGTAAAAAATAATAAATACATTTTGCCTGTGTAAGCTGTGACAGGTAGGCAAAAACCTTGATTACTCTACATTATAAAACAATAGAGCAAAAGCAATGCATATCAAAATTTAGATGAATTCAGATTTGCTTTCAATATAAGCTAAAGGCATAATAATCTGTTGTTTTAATTAATAATATAAATGTGAAACATGAATTAAACTTTAAATATCAGTAGTAAAAAAGAACCTTAATAGAAACCAAATGTCATAGAAGTAAGGAGTTATTAAGTATAAACACAAAAAACAACTAGAAAACTTATCATGATAGATTTGGTTTACTGGTTTGAAATAAAAGATAAAAGAGATAAAGTTTAATAAAGGAAATGTTCCCAAATAACCAAAACTTACAATGAGGAAGACATATAATCATTTATAAAGAAAATTTAGTAGTTTAAAGAGATAATTTTCACAAATTTCTCTCAATAAATTTGATGATTTCATTCTCATTAATTATCTTAGTTATATAAAAATATAAATAGCAAAAATAACTCAAGGAAAACTTTAAATATCTAAAGAGACTAATAACAATAAACTTTAGAAAAAGATTCCAAAAATACTTTCAGGGATAAGTGGTATCTACATCACTGTAACTTGACTAAAGTAAGAAGGAGAAGGAGAGCTACCAGTGGCACTTACAAAGTTAGCATTATCTGAAACAATAAAAAAATGGAGATAATACACAATGGTATTAAACACTTTAATTTTACTTACACATATTTATGCAAGAATTCTAAGGATGATTTACCTCATAGAAGCTTATAGTATGTTAAAAGAATGATGAATATGCCATTAAGAACTGGGTTCATTCATGATTTGTAGCATTGTTAACATTAAGATATGTGTTCCTATATTTCACTTTGTTAAATTAAAAAAGAACATATTATATTTTCATATGTGCTGAAAACTCATTTAGATTCTCTGTTTTCACAAATGTTTCTGTATCTCTCTTGATTTTTTTCTCTGTCTTTTATCTGTTCCACTCTCTTTTAACATTATTCATAATATCAATGGGCAGTAGGATGCTTATTGTCATCAATATTTTAACATTAGTCTTAGAAAACTAAAACAATAAAATGATATATTCAAATAAGAAATATTAGAAATCTGCTAACAAAATGACAATTGTTTGCAAATGAATTGGATTTCTTCCTAAAATATCTGAGACAATCAATTGAAAAGCCATTAGAGATAATGACACTTTATTATAATACATACTTAATATGATCAATTTAAAATGCAACTCTGCAATAACCATGTTTGAAAATATTTCTAGCAATACATTCAGTGCTCACAAAAAACTACCTATCATGTCGTAACTAAAATGATAAGTGTTTGACATTATTAGAAAACCAATTGTTTAAATGCATAGTTAAAATAGAAGAAAAATAAGATGATGTAAAGTATTATTCTATTTGATAAACTTGGATGTTTGTACAATACTTGGGAATAAATTACTATTCTCTAAAATTGACACATAAGCATGATCAATCTTTTATATGAATGCTATATTCACCAAAAAATAAAAATAAAAATATAGAAGTAAAGAAATTGTTTCCTCAAGTGTAGTAATGAGTAATTATACAAAGCTTAGAAATAAATTTGGAAATAATTGTAAGATGCTCATACTCTAAAATTAAACAAACAAAAAAAAACACACAGTGAAATCTATCAATTTCATAAAAGAAAGAAATGAGAGATTTTCCATGAAATTAGAGGCAATTACTTAGTGTAACTTGAATGTTAACACTACACAAGTGTATTATTTTAGTGAAATATCAAGCAAAATAACAGTTACATTTTATTTCAAATTTGGTAAAACACCATGACAGTTTGCAAATAGAGGATTAAACATACAGTAAAAGCAATGATATTTTTGAAAACTGCTCCTCTTGAAGTTTAATACACATGAAACTCTAAAATGAATATAAATATTAATTGTTAAACAACTAAAAAAGAAAGCATGATTTTTTATTAGTGTATACCTTGGATAATAATTTCATCAAACAGAAATATAAATTCCTTGTGACATATTTTTAAACACACTTGCAGAGTTTTCAAAAACAATACTTGACATTAATAATTCATCAAAAATACCATGTAGAATATATTTTGCTTTGTTTTCTTATTCACAGTATTTAGAATTTACATTTTTTAATAAAAATGAATACTTTACAGTACTTTACGTCACCATCTGTTGCCAAAAGTATTAGACTCCTTTCAGCTGTTTTCTTTGAAGGAAGAGTCTGGGGAAGACATGACAGGATGCCCTGAGGCAGTGCATCTCAAATTTCACCAACGTAGTATCCCTAACTCTGGAGAAAAGTAAACTTTAATTCCTGGTCTATTGCCTGAAGGGGTCTTCAACAAGCACCAACTTTTTCCAGAATTTCCTATTTTACCTAACATTTTATGAGAAATGTCACATTCTGCTACATAATATGTGTATTGGTGTAAAAATGTTTTAAATTGTTTTCATTAAATAAAATAAATGTTACCTGATTTGCATACAAAAACTTCCAAATTTTAAGTATTAGTTAATTGGAAAAAAAAAAAGAGAAATATTTTACAGGCAAATAAGGTGATTCTCTAGGTCCTTGTAGATTGCAAACTCTGAATTGATCAACTGTTATTCAGAACAAACATTTTTCGCTTTTGACTTGAATTGGTACAAACTGTAGTAATTAACCTGCATTCACAAAGTAATAATGTGGTCTCTAGTTACAAAGTGAAATAATCATGCTTGTGGTTTATATGTTATGTACTACATGATAGTTTTATGACATTATACAGTTCAATCAATTATGCAGATCAAAAAATCTGTAGTTTTAAAGAATTAAACTTATAATCATTCCTTCCTATCACTATCACCTTTCTCATGTATTGTCATATTTCCTCTCATTTCTGCTTTATTTTCCATGTTTGGATGTTGTAGCCCATCTGCATTCCTTCACTTGGAAAGGAGACAAGAAAAATAAGATGCACACGCACTCTAAGATATCACTCATCAGTTAGAAGCAACAAATTAGTTGTACACATAAACAATCTTATAAACACACTGCTGAAATGAACTTATTTCCAAAATGGAAAGAGACTCACAGACACAGAAAACAAACTTATGGTTACCAAAGGGAAAAGGGGAATGGGGAGAGAGATAAATTAGGAAGCTGAGATTAACATATACACACTACTGTGTATAAAATAGATATCAAACAAGCACCAACTGTATAGCAAAGGGAACTTATGTAATAACATATAGGGGAAAAGAATCGGAAAAAGAAAATACATATAACTGAATCACTGTGCTGTACAGCTGAAACTTACATGATATTGTAAGTCAACTATGCTTCAATTAAAAAAAAATTTGAAAAACACTGCTGAGTAAAAAAAGTAACAGACAGAATTAGATCTATAACCAAGCACTATCTATGTAATGGAAAATGGGTACTTTCAGAACCATCTTTATTTCACAAGATCAATTTCAAACTAAAAATACACATATTTTCTTCCTATTAGATTATATAATTTATGAAATCTCTCAAGTAAAGTGATCCTTTTGTTGCACTTCTGTCCAGCTTTGGTTATCATCCCACCTCTTTTATTCTTAAGGAGTTGTATTCTTCACAGTACCCTTGAAATTCATTATCACCCTTCCCTTATTTTGCATTTTATTAGTTATGATAATGCTAAACTATTGCAAAAAATAGAGTTAAATTTATAGCAGATCTACAAAGAGAATCTATTCTCACTCAGAGTTCAGAGAAGTGCTTTTGGATAGCAAGGACTTCATTCTATGCCTGGAGATTCAGGGATCTAGTCTCCTTGCATCCTTTTCATGTATGCTCCACTAAGGCTATTATAAAATTTTACTGTTGCCCTAGGATTACCTGGAGGGCAGGTTAAAACAAAGATTGCTTTTACCCCTCACACCTACCCAAGTATTTCTTATTTACAAAGTCAGAAGTAGGCCTGGAAACTTGCTTCAAGAATGTTCTCAAATGCTGTTGATACTGCTGCACACTTTGAAAACCTGTCCTAGCATATTGTCTGTGTCTGCACACAGCTGGGGGAGGTGGAAGGAAAATGTAGAGAAAGAACAACCACTCCTTACATCCAGGCCCTGAAATAATACTTGACACTGCTATTCATAATCTGTAGGCAAGAAAGGTTTCATTGTGAGATGTAAGGGAAGGCTCTGAGGTAGTAACTACGTCTACCTTACAAGACACTTCGAGACAGTAATTGTGTTCTCTGGAAAAAGGAGCGCAAATACTGTCAGTCATTCCCTCTGGGCACCAAACCCTGAATACTTCTTCACACAAAAGAAGAAATTCACCATCTCTTTTGCAGGTTCAATTCAAGTCTTGTCTTAAAACAACACTTATCTCAGCCCAAAATCTATGAGTTATATTTAATCATCTCCATCAATTTGTAGCTCTTTGTGGTCCAGCCATCTATTTTTATATGAATATATATATATATATATATATATATATATATATAAACTTCACATTCGGTGCCCACTTTGTGTTCAGCTCTCACCACCAGTGCTGACAGGGATTGAATGGCAAAATGTTGGGAAGATGTTAAATAGAGCATGGTTCTTATAAACAATATCGACAGAAGCAACAAGAGTGCTACATAACACACCCAACCATAAAAGATAAGAAAGCAAGAGCTGAAGATTCAGTCCCTTACTGAGAACTCACATCTGAGCTTGTTTTGAATACAGAACTCATTGGCATAAGAACTGGTCATCTCCCTAAAAAGAAGTACCCTAACACCACAGCAATTCTATACTGTAATGCTTTCCCCAGTCTCATCAAAGAAACCCACAGCCATTTACTCTGGGGATTCTATACTAGGCAAAACATCATTTCCAGATATTATGAGGACTATTCTACATAAGATCTGGTAGATCTGGTTGATCTAACACTCAAGAGACACAATCTGTCATTATAGCTCCTTTGTTAGAATGGGAACTTAGGGAGAACAGATAGTAAATGAGGCCTTGGCTAAGGCTAGCTTTAGCCCTGCTGAGCCCACAGCCCCACCTAGTAGCCATTTCCTTAGTTGCCAAGTATGTAATTGGTACTGCTACACCTGCCAGTTGAAGTAACCCCTAAATTGATTCCTTGGCTTGTAGAGTAAGAGCTATCATATCAGGTAAAGCCAAATGAAACTCTGAAACTTCCTATTCCCCCACAAAAGAACAGAACATTTGCAACAGAGATTTTTATAACTTTTGAGAAATAGCTCCTGGCATGTCACTGAACCCTAGTAGAGACAGAACACCTGACCATGGAGCAACAAGTGACAGTGCATCTGGAACTTCTTATTATGAGCTATGTTCTGCTAGACTCACCAAGTTAAAAATTCAAAAGTCCAATCAGCAGTCATAATTTGAGAATGCTATATCCTGGATTGAACTTGAACAGTCTCAAAAGGCAGAGATAAGCTTTGCATGAGTGGGTAGCCTGGACCCTCATGTCACCACTAAAGTTACACAAATAAATCCTTCACAGCTCATCTTTGTTCATATGGGTGTTCCTGTAGGTTCAACTGAAGCAGAAGGAATAATTCCCAGGCTTAATATATGAATGGGTTGACTTAGTATGTGAGTTCAGACTGAAAATGAGTGGCATCAGCATTACAGCCACATTCAGCGTAGCTATGGATGACAGTGGAAAGAAAATGTTCCCATTGGGTGGAAGTGCTAACAGTGAAGTAGGACTCCTACTTTGTGTGGTAGCATAAGTGGCACAGGAATGCATGGCATGTGGAAGTGGACATCAACTGTGAAGATATTTGTATCACATTCTGATGTCCATCATAAAACAACCACCATAAAAGCAACACTGTATAACCAAGTAGACAGAATGCCTCAGTCACTTGAAGTTAGCCAAATTTCATATGCCATTTTGGGACTGGCCTAATAGGCACACAAATGGAATAATGGCTGTCGTGAAGGTTAATTACTACAGGTTTGGAATTAGCTTGAATTGTCTCGCTAAAGTTTGTGTGCGGCAATGACCCTTAGCCAAGGCTTGAAACATTCTAATTAATAGTGTTCTTTATAACCATGGATCTGAAGAGTTTCCGGCTCATTTGTTCTAGCTTATCAGCATTGTTTATTGATAACAATAAGACTGGTGATTCCCACCTGGTCTCTCTGAGACCCTGGAGAACTCTGCTGTTAAAGCTGGTTATGTAGCAGAAATATGTTACATGGCCAGCACAAAATAAAAATCTCCAACCAAGATTCCATTTTGATTTCCCTAATTCCAAGGTGTTCCATGAACACATTGGTGGTTCTTGATCCAAGAAAAAAATTGCATCCATCCATGGCCCTTAGAGATGGGTTTCAATAGGATCCTACATCTGATGTCTCTGGATCCCTGGCTATGAGACAGCCTTTGGCAGTAATGCATATACTTAGTTTAATGCTGTTGCTAACATACTATATCTTTTAATTGTAATAAACTATAGATTTGTAAGTATTTCATCTTGAATCTTGTGAGTCTTCTTTAACAATCAAACCCTGTTTAACACCTACTGTCAGTGCAGTGGGTGGCAGAAGCGAACGCTATTAATTGGCTCAACAACATGGACTTGCACTTACTAGGACCAGTCTATCTGCCATCTCTTTGGAATGCCCAACCTGCCAGACACGGAACTATTCTGAGCCTATGATATGATACCATTCCTCAACTATAAGCTACTTGGTGGCAAATCGACAACATCGGGCCCTCACTTTTCCAGAAGAGCCAGAAATTTATCCTCATAGGTATTGAACTGTATTCCAGGTATGGGCTTGGCTTTCCTGCCTGCGGAGCCTTGGCCAACAATACTGCATGAGGGCTTAAGGATACCTATTCCATAGGCAGGGAATCTGTATTAAGTTTTATATTACTTCATTGCAAATTATTACAAACAGTGTATTAAAACAACATCTGTTTATTATCTCACAGTTTCTATAGATCAGAAGGTCAGTTACAGGTTAGCTGGATTCTCTGCTCAGGGTCTTAAAAATTAAGGTGTTGGTTGTATTCCTTCCTGAAACTCAGGGCCTTCTCCGAACTTATGTAGTTGTTAGCAGAATTTAATTCCTTGCAGCTGTAGGATGGATGTCCCTGTGGCTGTCAAAAGGGGAGGCTCTCAGCTCCTACAGGCTGCCTGCTATTTCCTGTCACATCTAGCTTAATGCCATGCTATTTTCTTTTTCAAGGCCAACAGAAGAGCATCTTCTGCAGCTTCAAATCTGATTTATTTCAACCCTTATGTCTAAACCCTCTTTTAAAAAGGCTCACCAGATTAGGTAAGGCCTACCACACACAGGGGAGTATATACTTGCCAGTTGGGGTAACCCATACATTGATTCTTGTGGATTCAGAGCTCTCATAGTGGGGAAAGCCAGATGAAACTCTGAAACCATCCCCTTTCCCCAGAAAGAACATAAAATCTCCAGAAAAGATTAATATGCCTTTTGAGAAACAGCTCATGGCATGTTACTGAATCTTAGCAGAGGTGGAATGTATGACCATGGAGCGACAAGTGACAGGTATCTGGAACTTTCCATTATAAGCTGTGTTCTTCCAGACCTATTAGGTTATGAATTCAGGAGGGCCTACAGGCAGTCATAAGATGAGAATGATGTATGCTACATTATACAATGTGTACAAATCAGGGGATGGGAATCTTGGGGATCATTTTAAATTGCTGCTTACCACAGGAGACCTGACAACATTGCATGCAACTGGGTGACTTGCTTCATAGCAACATTGGTGTGAGTGTGGGCCCATAACCAAGAGATTTGCTTTTTGTACCACCAGTGTACTACTTAGAAGCAACTGGTCTTATGGAAGGCTGGAATAGCCTTCTAAGGGCAAAGGTTAAGCACCAGCTTAGAGGCAATCCTTTGAAATAATAGATTGCCATCCTTCAGGATACAGAATATGCTTTAAGTCAGAAGCTTCTGTATAGCTGTGTGTCCCCAAATGGGTGTGGAAACCAAGTGGTAGAAGTAGAAATGGCCCCACTTATATTATTCATAATGATGCACAAGGGTATTTAGTGCTTCCCATTCTTGCAACCGTGGGCTTTGCAGGGTTGGGTGTTCTTTCCCAAATGTGGCTCCTTCTTGCCACAGGACACAGCAAACTTCCCATTGACCATACCTACCACCTGAACACTTTGGACACCTGATGCATCAGGAGCATCAGTCTAGTAGAAGAGGCATCCTTACAGTAAGTGTAATCGACTACAATAAGCTGGAAGAAGAACCACCTCTGCCTAACAATGTCATAGCAATATATATATATATATATATATATATATAAATGGAACCCAAGTTATCCACTGGGCACCTCCTTAGTATTCTCTTCCCAATGACTGCTGAATCATCTGTGGTAACCCAACCTGGAAAAGTTGTGATTTCCAAGGACTAATATCCCAGAGGAATTTAGGTTTGGGACACATCATCAGGTAATACATTAAGACATGCAAGGAGATAGATGAAGGTGAGGGGAACTTAGGATGGATAATAGAGCAAGAGGCTGAGTACCAGTTATGAGCCTGACACCAAATGCAACAAAAAATTTGTTTTACTAATAGCTTTTCTAAGTTTCTTCTCAGGAAGAGAGGCTCAAGTATGTCATGGAAGAGCTGTTCATGGAAACAGTAGTGAACTTCAGTGCAACCATGTGTCACAAGTGGTGGACTGTGCTGGCCACTAAAGTAAGCATTAAAATAAGACTTTCAGATCTTCTATTGAAACAATGGCCAAGATACTGCTTTTCTGGATCCTACCCCCATATTTGTGCCAAGGCCATGATTCCTGAGGGAAATTTTCCAATCAATGACTGAACAAAGTGGTGGGATTACCAAACCAAGCTTGGGTCTGCTTGCATGTGCACAATAAAGCCAATCTACTGACATCAGGTTGTGGTGAAGGAAAGTGCAGTGTTTGTTGCAGGGCACCAAGCAAGGAGTTCAGGCAGTTCAGTTCAGTGTTTAGAAGACCCAACCACCCTGAAAGCTTTCAGGGCAAGGTTTTTAAAGACAGGATAAGGGAGGGGTGGTGTGGGGTATGTGATCAGCTCATGGACATTCTTCTGATTGGTTGGTGGTGAGGTAATCAGGAGTCAACATCATCAACCTTCTGGTTCCAACCAGTCTGGGGTTTACATGCTTGTGGGCAGCAGACAGTTAACTTCTTCCACCTGGTGGGGGTTTCAGTATCTGCAAAACAGCTCAAAGGACATGGCTCAGAATATTATCTATAATCCTTGAGGAGGAACTAAAAGTTCTTGACTTTGTTTAATGGCTAAACTATTATTATTTTGTATTGCCTCACTCTTTTCCTTTCTTTCTGCATTTTCTCACTTCTCTGATTAAATTTTTATTCTTTGACTAAAGTTTTTCTATAGACAAAGGCAGGCAGAGGATATTGGGTGGGGAACGGGGGGGTCCTGTTCTGGGAAGGCCCCATAAGGTCCTGCTTGATTACAGTGGTACCATGCAGCCCTTCTTTACAAGATCTAGAACTCTTTTAACAGGCATTTTTGGCTCTAGGACACCCCGTCCATCAGCCTGGCTGAAGCTTTCTTAGGAAACAGTGTTGCTGTCTGAGAATCTTACTACCTAATCCCTTTTACTTCCCTCCCTCTTTCATAGCAGTCAGTTTGAAGTTTGAACATTCCTTGCCTACTCAAGATTGCTCTCCCTTTTCATTCACCCAGTAAGTCTTTTGCACATGTAATTTGAGTTGCCATCCACTTCTTGAAAAACAGAACTAATACATCAGGCTTCCTCCAACAAAGTTTACTTGACTTTAAGAAAGTATAACAGACAAAGATTGACACTGTCTGTACAGCAATAGCAGAGCAAAAGCCTTAGGGATTCCAGGAGTAGCTGCTGACATTCCTGAATTGCACAGCATTTGGGATGCATGTTGTCACTTGGGCAAGGCTAGGTGAGTGATGACTAACTTAATGCAGCAAAACTATCAGCTATAAAGTCTCTTCAGCTTTTTAAATTTCCTTTTCAAGTAGGACCCTAAAGTATACAGTGCTGTCATATCTCATCAATTACCAGTAACTGACTAGTTACAAATTAGGCAAAATGCAATGTTGACAAAGAGGTCAGGCATTAGGTTAATACATAGTAATCTTTGCAGTTCCAGAGATACTGGTATAAATACCTTGAGTTAGGATTTAAAGGAGGATTAGAAGTCAAGTCCCCAAGCATCCTTGAGGTTGGAGAAAAGAGCTATTAATCCCTTCCTTTCAAACTTAATGCTAAATTGTCTTTATAAACACTATTAATTGAGATTTTTCTACAATTTACAAATTCCTAAATTATTTAATTTGATTGACCTCTTGGATGATCTGATTTTATAAAATTCAATAATTTTGGGTGAAATATCTATATTCTTTAACCTTGATTGCTTTCCTTTTTACTTTGTTACCTTATGAAGCTGTCCTGAATTCTAAGGATAATATTTCATATCAACCCTTTTCCCATCAGAGCTATGTATCTGTTGGGGTCCCTTCCTAGTCCAATCTGAAATAAATGTTCTGCTCTTCTGCAGAGCTGTCAGTATGTGACTTCCTATCTTTATTTCAATGTGGGATATATTACATATTTTGGATCCAATATCTTCTCCATCTTTGGTTTTGTATCTCATTTTGATAAAGTAAGTTCTTAGAAACTTACTAAAATATTTGTAAGGAGTGGAGTTTGTGAGTTTTTGAATGAACAAAGTTGATAAGCAGTTAAATATTAATACTAGCTTAAAAATCCTTTCCATCAGAAATTTAAAGCATTATTTTATTATCTGTTAACATCCACAGTTGCTGATGAGAAGTCTGATTCTTATCCTACCACTATTGTTGTTTTTTCAAAGAACAATTTAAGTCATTTTCTTTGAAGCTTTAATTTTAATAACATAATATTTAGGTGTTTCTGTAATATGACAAATCATTTACTTGAAAATGAACATTTAAGTAAATATGTCATTTTATCATGATATTAGCCAGATTGCTAACTTGTTTATTTAGAGTTAACTACTATATTGCCAATAATTCCATAGAATTTAACAGTTGTCTACTGTACCAGAGACACAGATTTAATATAAAAGAGGTGGCCAACAATTCAGGGAAAATTTAAAAAGTTAAACTTTAAACATTTTCAGTCATATTAAATTAAAATCATCCCTGAATAAAAAATATATACTTACAGATTCTAAATCAGAAATGAAACACATCTGGTAAAGCTTGATGCATAAAACGTTCCTTCATATAAAGCTTATCTCCAAAACACATAGGAGGATTGCTTAACCACAATTTTACTATAGAATAAATATTCTGGAGAGAGAAGAGAAGTGAAATTTTGTTTCAAATATGAAACCAAGATGTAGAAGAAAGTAAAACTATCAGTATAGTGCATTCAGAAACTGATTCTGATTAAATAAAACTCTATTGTTCTCCAAATTTTAAATTTTTAGTAAAACATTTATTTTCATATTAATGATAAATGCACTTTGGAAATCATGCTTGAAATTTAGAACTTTATTTTTCAGTTGTCTGATATAAACAATGCTAATTGCCTTTATATGGTAATGTTAAGCCTATATTAGAGTTTTCACATTAGAGATCTTACAGAGAGATTGACCCTGAACAATTACATTAGAGAAACTGCCATATAGATATAGCACAGGGCAGATGGTGTGTGATAATTTTCTACTTTGTAGTCAAAGACTGTGAAAAAGGTTCTAGTACTTGAGAATGATTACATCCATATTTACATCACATCTGCTAAGCATGTTTGGAAGTAATTCTACCAAATTTTTTTGAGTTTTAAGGATTTTCTAAATGGGTACGCACAATTCGACCTATTGTACTTTAAGTAATCATACAGTTAGAGTAAGCAGTTTAGCTAATTGAGAAAAGAATTGGACTGAAATAAAGAGATATACATTTTACTTCTGTCGTCAACATTATGTTAATTGAAAACCTTTAGACATAACCTAGTTGATGCTCAAAATATATTTGTTGAATTGTTTATGAATTTAAAGTTAAATTAATTAAAGTTCTAGGGATGTAATGTACAGCATGGTGACAATAGTTAGTTAACTACAATAGGTAGTTAACAATAATGTATATTTGAAAGTTGCTAAGAGAGTAGATCTTGAAAGTTTTCATCACAAGAAAAAAAATTATAAGTATGAGATGATGGATGTTAATCTTTTCACAATATATACATATATCAAATAACTACTGTGTATACCTGAAACAAATATAATGTTATATGTCAATTATATCTCAATAAAACTGGAAAATAAAATACAATTTAAAAAATAAAATAACTTAATAAATAACTTGTGTGGTTTATCAGACAACAGTTATATGTAACCAGTGCTTTTCTCTATTAATTTCCGTAAGTATTATGAGAATAAATAAGTAGAATTTTAAAATTACTTTTACATTAAAAACATTTTTTCAGCATTTTTTTTTAAATGTAAAATTTCAAGATGTAAAAGTGAAGTAGTACAGACTTATCTAAGATAGGAAGAGTAAAAATCAGCTTGGACTAAAAAAAGCAGTCCTGCCATTAATCAGGCTTGGAGGACAAACAGATAAAACCATGTTCAAAGTTAAGAGTGAACATTGTTTTTCCCAAAGTCATGAAGCAATTGTAAAATGACTTAATGGTCCTTTTTTTTTGAATGATTGCTGCTTTCTTACCAATGAAGCCCCAAATCTACTTGGCTATTTTCATGCATTAGTGAGACTACCCAGTTGTTAAACTGCCATTGCCTTAGGATAGCACCAATCCCTAATTAATCTGTTCCTCCTACACTCTCCTCAGAAACAGCCTGCCTTACTCATACCTCCCTCAGAGCACTCCAACAATAACCAGGCCTTTAAAAAGAAGCTTCCCTCCCTCCCCTTCCAGAGTGGCATTCCACATTTCCTCTTCAAATATGTCACCTGCTGCAAATCAGTAAGTGTAAATTTGTTAAACTGCAGGCCTGATCCTGATGGCTGATTAAGCTTCATCAAAAGAGTGATTCTTGGGAATTCCCTGGTGGTCCAGTGGTTAGGACTTGGAACTTTCACTGCCGTGGCCTGGGTTCAGTCTCTGGTCAGGGAACTAAGATCCTGTAAGCTGCGTGGTGTGGCCAAAAAAATGAAATAAAATTAAAATTTAAAAATCTGTGTATTTAAAAAAGGAGTGATTCTTTTAAGAATTCTTAAAGAAACTTAGCCAACAGAGTCAGTTTGGAAAAAACTAAAGTGAGTGCCACTCACTCTATAAGATCCTGGTTTTAGAAAACTGCCAGGAGAGAATAATTTTTCTTATTCCATAATTTTAAAATATATGTTGAGGTAAGTTAGGCACAGATAGACCCAGAGAGAGTGGAACTCAAAAAGCAGCTGCTGGCTGGTTGCCAGAGGCTGGGTGGTAGGGTGGTGAAATTGGTGAAGGTAGTCAAATGGTACAAACTTCCAGTTATAAAATAAATAAGGTCTGAGGATATAATGTACAACATGGTGACTCTTGTGTATTTCAAAGTTGTTAGAGAACAGAGCTTAAAGTTCTCCTTGCAAGAAAAAAAGAAAAAAATGTAAATGGTAAATGATGTTAACTAGATTTTCTGTGGTGATCATTTCAAAATATATGCAAATATTGAATCGTTAAGTTGTGAACTGAAACTAATATCATTATATGTCAATTATATCTCAATTTTAAAAAGGAAATTATGACAACATTTTTTTAAAGGCAGTTGTTAGACATATTATTTCGGCACAGGTGGTAATGGTATCTCCAAAGCAGGTAAGACACTTTCAGTTATGTATTTGTATTTCCATAAAACGAAAACCTCAAAACTTCACAACTTAAAACAAGAAAATTTTCACCATCTCTCTTGATTCTGTGGCTTGGCTGGGCTTAGCTCTTGTTGGATGGGGTTGTAGTCATTTGGAAGCCTGTGGAGTATAGCTGGAACAGTGGCTAGGCTGTGATACTGGGATACTGGAGTCGGCTGGAAAACTGGCAGAGTTAGGCTCTTCTCCACACAATTACACAACTCTCCCTCTCAACATCGCATCTCTAATTGTGTGGCTGGACTTAGTACCTCAAGAATGGATAAACAAGAGATGCCAGGTTTTCTCAATGTGGGAGAGAACTACATAAGGGCATTAGTACAGGAAACACAATTTATTGAGGGACCATCTTTGGAAATTAGCCACCACGGTCCTCCCACTGATTCCTAATAATTCACGCTACTCACATATGCCAAGTACACTCACCTCCAAATTTTCCTTTCCTTATGCCATTAGGTTTAAAACCCTTCATCTGAGTCAGACCCAGTTGCAGATAAGGCTTCATATGTGGGGTTCCTTTCAGAGGAAGATCTGTAATCTAAAGAGAAGTTATCTGTCTCCTCACTCCCCACATGTATATCCAACATACAATGGTGAGATAACATAGGGAACAGAAGACCCATGGTAGACACTTGCACTCAAAAGGGGCAAGGGGGCATAGAAGACTATACCAGGCACTGATCCATACCAACTCTAAATCTAGCAAGGTGCACACAGAAAAATTTTACTATTCAGAAGGTAAGGAATCTCTATTGGTCACACCCCAGTTCTGTGGCTCTCGGCTCCACTCTCTGAGTCATCTTTCATTTTCTATAAGAAATAGCCCATGTTTGGAGCTGAGTAGCTCTCTCAGTTTCCTCCCTACCAAAAACTTAATGACCTAATATAATATCTATATTTTTATCTCTCGCACACTCCATGGGTTAACAGACAAGCTGGAAGGTTTTCATACTCCATATGATATCATCTGGAACTATAATTATCTTGGGACTTAGTAGAGTCATCTAAGATGGCTCGCTCATATATCTGACACCTTGTTGGGGAGAGCTGGGAGTGGGAGGCCCACTCTCTTTCTTTGTAGTCTTAAGGCTTCTCGTTCTCTCCATGTGGTTTTCAATTTGTTCTTTTCACTTAGTTACTTAATACAGTCTCTCGAGCAATGTAGCTGGACTTCTAATATGGTGGCTCAGTGTTCCAAGTGTGCCAAAGAAGAGGTTTCCAAGACTTCTTAAGGCATAGGTTTCAAAATTGTATAGTATCACTTTCACCACAGTCTATTGGTTCATAGAAGTTATAGGACAGTCTCAATTCATGGTGGGGAGAGACTACATAAGGGCATGAATCCTGAGAGATGTGGTTCATTAGAAATGTAGCTACCACAGGCACCCTCAGGTGCTCTCACATCCAAGTTTCAGTGACTCAGACTCTGGCCAGTAATCAGACCAACATTTAAATTCAGTAAGTTTAGCAGCTTATATCACCAATTTTTTAAAACCAGCATTCTTTATAGTCTCTTGCTAATTTTTCTTCCCACAGTAAGGATATTATTTATAGTTTTATCACCAGATTTTCTCACTGTCCTATTATTTTGCTCAATTCCTATAGTTACTTTTATGATTATTGAATTTATTACTTCAAATTTATGTCTCCATTTATCCTCTCCAGGGATTTTGAACCGGCTGCCTTTGGTACCAAGAGCCCCTATGTTTGGACTTCAGTGTAACTGAGAACAAAATGGAATAATATTAAAAATGTGTATATCAGCATATAAGCTTTATAAGAGTTTCTTCTCTGCTGTATACTGGTGATCTAGCCCAATAGTGCCTGGCTCATTGCAGGAAATCAATGAACAATCATTAGATGAATGGACTTATAAATGTGTGTGTGTCTGTCTGTCTGTGTGTGTGTGTGTTCAGTGCACATATTTTTTGAGTCAGTGAGTCTAAAAATTTTATCAGGTTTTCAAAAAAGCCTATAACCTAAATTACTGCTGTTAAATTTCTCTGTCTCAGTATACTACATATTGTCTTAGTTCATGTTCTCTCAGCTAGGCTTTGAGAGAAAGATTCAAGTGCAAGCATTTTTTAGGAGGTGATTCCAGGTATCGTTCACAGGAAAGTAGGAAAGAGAGAATGCAAAAGAAAGTGGTCAATAAAGGGTGTGTATCAAGCCGGTTACTCCTGGGGAATAATCCTGCTGGGATCTGGGAGTAAGTGGTGAGTAGAATAATCTTATCTGGAGGGCCTGGGATCTGAAGAATTTACAATACAGCTGTCAGTCATTGTTTGAAGGTTGTTGCAGGGGCTGTGCTGTAATTATTTGTCTGGTTATTCCAGCCTGCTAAGTATGAAGGCAGAGCAGCTCTAGTCTCTATGGAAAGTGCTCAGGTAGTCTGAAGAGTGCTCCATGCACTGCAATGGCAAGGCCTCCGGCAGGGACACTAACAGCTTCCACTACACAGACCCACACCAGACCGAGCTACAGAAACATTGCCCCCAACTCATTACTCTTTGCCTTAAAAACTTACAATAATTGACTGCCAAGAGTCACCTAGCTGACTCTAGGCTTTCAGAGTTTTGCTCTAACTTAAAAAAATAATGTTGCCCATTAATTGTGACCTCAGTTTTGAAGTTTGTCCTCTTCCAGTCATTACTGATCTTTTATTACACATTCCTGTTGAATTAATAATAAGTACCATACAGTTAAATTTTGTTTTTATAAATACTTTAAATTTATTCTACCATTGTTGATTCTTTCCTTTTAGACTTTATTTTTTTTAAACCAAGGACAGTGTCCTATATTTTAATTGTATTGTCCCATATTGACTCACATGAGTAGACCATTTAACACCTCTTTTAAAAAAAGCATTCAGGAACTTTCCATTGACTTTAGAAAAGGGTATCATCTGAATTCCTGAACCTGACATAGAAGGCATTTCACAATTCAGTAATATATGTTACATCCCTCAAGAGTGTCATTCCATTTTCAGTTATGTTTGTGTACAAGCTTTTCTCAATATGCGGAAATAACCTTGTCTGTTTTTTCACTTGGTGCCTTCCTAGTCATGGAATTGCTCAAATGTCAAATTTTTAAGAATGCATTTCCTATCTTTCAGGACAATTTACAGTTGTCTCACTCTTCCACATTAAATAGCACTTTAACTTTGTTTATGTATCTTTGTTACTAATTAATTGGTATCATTATATACATTTCTCACCAATAAAACTTATCTTTTTGAGAGTAAGGAAAAATTTCTTCATCAATGGGAGTAGAACCATGTAGAAATGAAGCTTATTAGCTTAGGAATCATGTAGCTATATGAAATTGTATCCCATTTTTACCATATTCAAAAATGTGTGTCTTTAGGTACATTACTTGGCCTCTTTAAACTTAATTATTCTTCTGTGAAATGGGTATACTAATAACCCATAGCCTCTAGCATTGTTGTTAGAATTGAATGAGCTAATAAATAAATGTGAAGTGCTTAGCAGAATGCTTGACGTAGTGTATTAAATTTCAACTATTAATAATAGTAGATGCAATGTAGTAGTCCTAGTTGTAGAAGTACTGATAAAAGTAGTAGTTCTTATTTCTTTTCTAGTAGAATTTCCCTAAAAGTGTTAGTTGAGTGAATGAAAGAATAAATGAATTAAATGTGGGCAGTAGCAATTTATACTACTAGTACATTTCAGCCACAATGGAACAGACAGTATCCCTTTTAATAGTGTCTCATTCTGTTATGTGTACATGGCAAGCTTACTACACTGAATGATACACAAGTACACTGATGACAGAAAAAGAAATACAAACAGGACTGTGTAAGTGGCACTGGAACTATTTGCTTGTATGTGTTGGATGGATAGGCAAGGCCACCTCCTCCCCCCCTCAGCAGTAAGCCCATGCTTTTGGGTTTCTTTAACCTGTCATATTTCTTTCTCTGTGAAGGGAGTTAAAGAGTGGAGCCATTCCATGAGGAACAAAGGCTATGATGGGGAACTGACATTGGATCTTGTAATTCTCTTTGCATTGCTTGTGAGTTTGTAATAGCTTGGAGGAAAAGTAAATTATCTGAATCCTTGTTATCATTCTCTAATCCAGCCTGACCACTTCAAATCTTTATGCCACACTCTCTTGTAGCTGTCCAATAAGTACAAAGAATAAATTACTTTGAGACAATTTATTTTAAAATGTATAGGAAATTTAAAAAATCAGAATTCTTAGCAAATATTTAGGTCAGCTACATAATTGGAATTGTCTGAATATATTTTTGGTTTCTTCACAAAGGACAGTCACAAAATTATTGCATATTTGGGTCCTAGAAATCTCTCTTCCTTGAAAAAGTATAATCTTAAAAAATTACTTGTGTGTAACAATAACCTTTGAAAAGAACATTTTTTTATTTATCATTGTCCATATAAAGCCCTGTGTGGATGAGATTGTGTGTTTGATAGAAAGTGACGGTTTTGAAGAGGGCAGTTTAAGAGTATAGAAATTTTAAAAAATGCAGACGAAGGGAAAGAATAAGACAATAGTAGTATCAAGCTAGAAATATGTCAAATAGTTTATTATCTTGCCTAGGACTTTTTGCTACCATTAACCATATGAAACAAAGGGATTTGTCCAGAATGGAAATCTGTACAAGTGGGGGGCTGGACCTGAGGTACTTCACAAAACAGTAGTTTACAAATAGTTTCATCTCATGATTCCCTAAAAGACATATGCTTCTTTCACAATGAAGAATAAATTCCCTTCCTTTGGGAGCAAAATCTAAGTTGGCATTCATCTCTTTAACGTCTGTGCATTCAGGAATCACTTAGTGAAAGCATAATTCACCAAGGGTGAGGCCTTCAACTTCCAAGTTTTTCTCTGTTTTCTGACTCCAATAGTTGAGTTTTTCTCTTAGATTGTACATTACATTCATCCAAATGATTGCAAAGATTGGGTTTAAGGTAAGCTTGGATAACGTCAGCTTTATTTCCTTTAGCAAAGTCCCAGCCTTCAATACCACCTAGAAGCTTCTACTTGGTCTGAATTCTTCCGCTCAGCATCTAAGTGGTACAGGGAGTGCATGATACCAATTTTCCACAGCCTGCACTGTCTCCCCATTTGCTGAAAATTGCCTTTCGAAGATGTTGACTTTACTCTATACAGCTCTAAATAGCTTGGGCTCTGGCTCCCTCAGAAATCCCTTCTCCCTCTCTGCCACACAATGACAACTGAAGCCAAGCAGTGTGTGCTCCTGATGAGAGTTCCCAAATTTAAGGCATATGGAGCTTTATTTAAAATGAGAAGAGCACTCCACAGGGTCATCTCTTTCTCAGGGATCCTTGTGCTGCAATAGCTTAATACAGTCTCATTATATTGATTTTCTGGGCTTCTCTTTCTTATGACCTTTAATTAAAAGGGTTACATGCAACAGTGTTATTCTCTAATATTTCTGGAAACTCTTTCCTGCTTATTTAATATTTTCACTTTTATTGTAATTTTGTATTTTTATCTTGGATGTTGTGATTATTAACAAGTTTGATAAAGTGTACAATTTAAATATATTATTTAAATTCATCATCTTTAAAATCTTTCTAAAATCAGCATAATGGCAGGATTTAGCACATGTAAAGAATATTTTAGGACCTGTTTTGGGAAAATAATTGCAGTTGTGTTTTAGAAAAATGTTATGACTGAAATGTAAAGAGAGTCATCAAAACATATCCCTGATGGCTGAATAAATTGTGGAATCTTTTGATATATGCTGAGAAACTGCATACACATATTTTTTGGTCCTTCTGTGAACAGTATATTTTAATTAGAATATAATTATTTGAAAGAAACTAATATAATTTAATGTTGATGCAGTTTACATTTTGTTATACATATTTATTACATTTTGATATATTCTTTTAACGATCAAAATTAAGTTTAAATGAAGATAGACTTTCAGATTCAACCTTAGCTACTGAAATATTCTAAGAGCAAAAAACCAGTAATAATATAACCATAACCATAATATAACCATTACTCTTAAAGACCATTGATTTTCTTTTCTTTATTATTTATAATTCAGCCTACATACAATTAAGTTACCAAAATTCCTATAGCTCTATATTTAATTTTAAAATATGCACGATATGCTTCTTGGGCACTTTAAAACTAAAACAACGCACTCCTTTGGGATAGATTTTAGTTTTCATTGAAAAGGGCTGGTATTTAGATTCAAAAGTCAAGTTTATGAAAATAATATTAAAATACATAATTTTAAGATGGCTTTATATTTAATACCCTGAATGATACAGCTGGGAAAGTACTCCAGCTAATTTGAGGGCATTTAAGAAAATACTGAAATTTACTTATGCTTGCGGAAATTAGAGAATCTATGCAGTTATACTGAGGATATGCATTTGCTGGCTTATCATCTTAATATTTTATTATACCTAAATGGTAACACACCCTGTCATGTTTGTCCTCAGAAATTCACTTGGTTTTGTCTTTACCTACACATTTCTCCCGACTATCCTAATCCATAGCTTTTCCACTTTTCCATCAGGAATACTGTGTCTCCCCCTTCTTCTCCACCCTCCTTTATCTTGCTCCAGTTTCTTCTCCTACACTGAGTTCCACTCTCAACTTACTCTTCATCACACCATTGTTGTCAGGCAATTTCCTTGCTCAGCAATCTTGTAAGACTACAAAATCCTTGTATTTTCTTTCACATTAAGTCTTAAATCTTCTACCTGTTACCTAGATTCCCAAATTTCCTTAATGATCTGGCTCTGAGTAATCTCTATCCGTCAGGATCACATCTGACATTATTTCTGCTAGTCCTGGCTATTCTGATCATATCTTCCTTTGAACTCTTATTGCAGTTTAATTTTGAATCAGACTGTTAAAATAAATCATTCTTTAATATATCTAATAATTGTTCACTAATAATCTAAGATATCTGTCTTCTATCTAACATAAACTGTACTTATCTCCCCAACTTAATAAAAATTTCAGGACAGAAGCCATGTCTTATTCAATTTAATCTTGCAAACAAAATATTCTCCACAGCATAAAATAAATCATAAAAGCATAAAGAAGAGATATACTTTTGTATGATTGAGCTAATCAGTAAAGATATCCTGGGGTTAGTAACATTAAAAAATAAATCTTGAAATTTAGATACAATACCAACAGGTGAGAAGTTGGTTGAACCCATTTCCAGAAGTCACAGTTTTAGTCATTTTCAAGCACAGGGTGGGATAAGTGGTAAAAACAAAATGTGAAAAACTTCTATATGAGTGCAGTCCAGGGACAGCTTCACGGGTATGAAATCTGTGCAGTCACACAGGATCCTGCCTTCGGAAAATCTCAGTGCTTAGTTTAATGCTCTGATCCTTTGCCATCTTGAAATTCTTAATAATATTTTAACACAGGGCCCTGCATTTTCAGGTTGCACTGGGCCCAGCAAATGATGTAGCTGGCCCTAGAATTAGAGCAGTGCTTCCCAAACCTGGCATGCTCCCAGGTAAAAGGGGTCCCAAACAAATATTTTTATGGGAAACTTTGTATATTAAAAAAAAATTGATGAATATATATATGACAAAATCAACTGGTCCATGGTAGATCTAGAGAGTAATTAATGATTTAGAATAAGGTAGTACTTTCATACCTCTTGCCTTATTGTTTAATTAGTACATGAAGATTCTTTGCAGGGCCCAGGACTCAGTCCCCATTTTGTACTATTCTGGTCCAATAATCATCTCTTTCTGATCTTTATTGTCAAATGAACTGTTCCTGGGTAATTTCATATTTCCTACCTTAAGACAAAACTAATAAATTGTTAATCACATTGCCATTTTTTGGGGAATCTGCATTGAAACGATATAGATTTCTTGCCAATACAGTCCCTAACACGAATTTTAATTATTTTAATGACACTTATGACACTGTGTGGTCCATTGTGCAGTGAATGCTTGCTTCCAATTACTCTCTCAATGGTTGTTGACTGTGCTTCTTTGATGAAATGCAAGTCTTTACAAGAGTATGTAAAGAATACGAAAGATGATTCATTTTATCTTCATTAAATTTGTTAATAGGAATTTTACAGCATAAAGGTAGAACAACACACCTTCCGATTATGTTTTCTCTGAACTCATTAGGCTGTATTCTCTGCATTCCTAGAATGTGGCATCCAGGAAATTTTAGAGGAGTGGCCTTGGGGAGAATGTGAAGAGCAACCCCATTTCACTGGATGACCTCTCTTGACTCTATCTCCTCCTTTGTCTCTCTTAAGCCCGTGCAAGAGGACAAAATGTATTCCTTGCACAAATAGGATCACAGCCACCTTAGAGGACTATCTGACATCTGGCTGGAACCTGTGAAGGGCTGAAGATATTACTGTGCGGGGCTGGTACCACAGGATACACAAGGTATAGGGTACCTGCCACCACCCCTGCAATTCTTGGTAGCTGTACAAGATGTGACACCAGGGTTGGAACATGGACAGGTTAGAGCCCATATAGGGACTCACACATGTGAGTGCTGACATTATCTTAATCTAACATGTAATACCATACCAGGTAGGCTAAAGAGAGTGATCCCTGAGCCAGGCTGCCTGGCTTGAGAGTACAGGATCAGAGAGCTCCCCAAAAGGATGAACAAGGCAAAGAACTCACTCAAGTCCCAGTATGGACTAAATTAACTCTAGCAACAGGGCACTGATAGCCCAAACAGTCCCAGTTCACCTGAATTGAGAAAATGTCAAAGAAGGAATTCAAGAGGTCAGGCCTGGGTCCAAGGCCATGTTTGACCAGGCTCCAGTGTTTGCCTTACTCTCCCAAGCAATTATACACAGACTTAAGCATATCTGAGTTCTTAAGATATATCTCTTATACTTACTTAAAAGATACTTCAGAGAGTCTCACTTCCAGCGATTTTGATTTATAAGCCTGGGTAGGTTCTAGACTTCTTTACTTTAAAAAAATATTTCCAGGTGATTCTTATATTTCCTGAAGTTTGGGAATTATATTAGAATGTTGCTAAGTTATTTCTGCATAGTCTTTTTCCAGCTCCCAAGAAAAACCTTAAAATGTTGCTCAAGGAAGAGACATAAATTCTATGAACATAGAAATCTCATAGTAGCTTTGATGTCACCTCTACGAGGAAGCTTAAATGATCACGAGGCTTGAATTGAGTGTTATTCCTACATGCTCTCATAAGTCATTTTGATTAGCTGGTATATTAATTTCCTCTGGCTGAATTAACAAAGCACCACAGACTTGGTGATTTGAAATATCAGAGAAATTATTCTCTCACAGTTCTTGAGGCCAGAATTCTGAAATCAACGTGTCAGCAGGGTCAAACTCCTGGAGTCTCTGAAGGAAATTCCATTCCCTGTTTTCTCCCAGCTTTTGAGGGCTCTTGGCATTCCTTGGTTTGTGGCTACATCAGTCCATTCTCTGCTTCCATATTTACATGGCCATCTCCACTTCAGTCTGTCAGATGCCTCTGCCTACTCTTTTAATGACATTTGTTATTGGATTTAGGGCTCACCTGAATAATCCAGGATAAGCCAGCTCCTCCTCTCAAAATCTTTAACTTGATTACTTCTTTCACCATGTAATTTAGTATTAACTCTTTTGTCACATAAGGTACTATTCACAGTTTCTGGGAATTAGGATATGGATTAATCATTTTTTGGTCATCCATTTAGCAATGACACCTGCAATCATGTATGCAATCATATTTGCTATTATCACCTCAAAACCTAGTAGAGTGCATGATGTATAGCAACCATGCAAAAGTAGTTTTGAATAAACAAAACTCCAGAAAAACTCTTTAGCTCATTGAATTCTTAATCTTATGTTACCAGAATGTGCATATATGTGTAAGCATATTTTTTCTAAATATGTTTCTACTAACAGTATAGTTTAAAATGGGAGTTCTAGTCCCTATAATTCTAGATAATATTAAAATTAATACCATGAAAATTTACTATTTAAACTGTGAAATACCTGGCAGATATAATTTAGAGGATGTACTCTCCTAACACTACTTCTTATGTTTAATTTGGTTGAAAAGACATGATCAACTAAACCAAGCTTAAGCCAAAAAATTCTTCTTGAGTTTTACAAATTGCCTATAGACAAAAGGCAAGACAACTCTCCAGACTACTTTATTGCCCCGGAGAATGGGGATTAATATCCTTATGGTTCCTATTGGACCAAACAATGAACAGTATATTCATTTTTGAGGAATAAATGTACTGAGAACCTTCTTTTGTGAGGCAATGTACTTTGCCCTACAGGTGAAAAAATGAATACAAGACAACAATTCACTTGCAAGAATATAGGATTTAAAGCTGTTACATTTAGATACTTACCGTTTCATTATTCAAGAATTAGTAAAATGATTAAAATTTAACATGGAAGACAAAGTTTTCATGAGAGCTCAGATTCCATTGTTTCAGTTGAGAATGAATTTTTATCCTGTTTAATCTGTAAATATTTAGATACTTATATCTAAACTCCTTGTACAGAAGTTCAGATTTAAAAAATCACATTTTATAAATAATTACCCAAATGCTAATATGCAATGATATTAACAGTATCTTCCAAATCATAAAACTAGTTAAATACAGAGATAGAACTAGGGTCTGACTAGACTTACTATCTGAGTCTCAGACTACTACAAATTTCCAGGATACAAAACTGTAATACCGAAAGGTATTTAATATTTTTTTTTTAATTTCATGTGATTTATACTAAGATGAAACCAAGGAGAGATGTAACCTGAATACATCTTCCAAAAAGTATTTGCATTTTAAATACATTTTAAATTTAAAATTTTTACATTTTATCTGGTAAAGTGGTGTAGGTCCTCATTATCATGTGATATTTTTCTATTTGTTAATTTATTTGTATACAACTCTTTTTTGCACAACATTCTTTACATGTGAAAGTTGTATTCTAGGTTCTATAGGTTTCCAAAACCAAAGTAACTCTATTTTTTTTTTTTCTTTTATTCTTGAGACATATAATGGTGCTAAGGTAGCCCAGGAGTTTGCAAATCAGAGTTAATGAAAATAATAACTTCTAAAAGTAACAGGGTTACTTTTATGTTAGAAATTTGATGCATTTCTTACTACAATAATTTTGCAATTAGCTAGAAAACTTTAGAAATAATAAAAGCAAAAATCATAAAATATGTAAAATAAGATGAATCTGTTCAATGAATAGGCAAATTCACTCTGAAAAAAATTCTTTTAGAAATTTTATGTTTAGAAAGTTCATATTTTGAAGAGTTTAGTCCTATTTTAAAAATCTTAGAATTTTAATATCTTTAGTGAAACTAAATTTAATTTACTCTTAACTAAAATTCTGATAGAGGCATATAAAAGATCTGAGTAAACAGGTAATCTATTTTAAATAATCATTTTATTATTTGACAAATTCACCAATATGTTCTATGAAATAAAGTCCTGCAAAAGCTTATAATAAAAACGTATCACTCCAAGTTTTACTTGGACATGCTAGAGGAATCTAGTACCTACCACATATATAAAGTATACACATACAAAGTAAGAAATTATTTGTATTATTATCATATTCTATTCATCTATCTCACAAAGGAATGCAAAAATTAAATGTGTAGGTTTGTATTTGCAAGCGGGACTGGCTATATATCTTGAGGATCAAAATGAAATGCAAGCCTCCCTGCTCAAAAATTATTAAGAATTTCAGGATGACAGAACAGAAGCAGTGCATTAAACCAAGACTGGGGCCCTTCTAAGCAGGAAACCCTGTGGACTTCACAGATCACAGGTTCATGATCATGAAGCTGTCCCTGTTCACAAGTGTTACATTGTCATGTACCAATTTTGCTACGCATAGTATTCCAACATCAGTATTTGATGATCAATCATTCCATGTATATTCTTTTCTGGAGATTAATGTTTCATCATTTAACAATGGCCCATTCTCATTTCAATAGAATCTTTCCTGCAGATCCTATTCTGGATCCTAGACTTTTCTAGTAAATAACATTCTGATGCTACTGTGGTTCCAAGTCTATAATTACTACACATACCTTAATTCTGGGAAAATTTGACCTTCCTGTCTAATGTTGCAGGTTCCTTTTTACAATAAATCCTCTTGTTAGCAAATGCAAGTCCATGTGCCCAACGCACTGTGAAGCCAAACAATACCAAAACGTTGGAGTTTGAAGCAGAGAAAGGTTTATTGCAGGACCATGCAAGGAGACAGGTAGCTCATGCCTTGAAAAACCTGAACTCGCCAATAGCTTTCAGCAAAGCAGTTTATAGGAAAGGTGGGGGAGGGAGGCAAGGTTAGTTGTTGCAAACTTCTTAGTGTCAGATCCTTTGTTCTTGAGGTCAGGGCACGGGCAGGTCATGTTGTTCCTGTAAACCTCCACCAAAACAAATGTTATTCTCTGTTCTGACAAGAAAGGGCAAGGTCCCAAAGCTCAACTTTCTCCCTCTAAGGTCCAGGCCCTGGCTAAGAGGAGTGGGTCCCTGTGTAGGCCAGTTACCCTGCCTGGGAGCATTCATCCCGCACCCAGTCAGGGTCCTCCCACCAGTGTCCAGGCCCAGCTGAAGAGGCAGATCTCAGCTGGTGGTGCCCTCAGGGCCAGGTCTCTAGACCCTGCCCAGCCTTCGTCACTGAGGGAGCCAGGCATCCAGGACCTAGCCGGCCCTCAGGCTCCTCAGGCCTCCCAAACGGGGACCAGGTCCACTGGACTGCGACCCATGGAGTCTGCTGCCATTAGGTCATGGAGGTAGGGAAGGGGGAGAGGTTCACTGCTGCTTCAAGACCTGGACCCTGCCAGTGGGTGGCCGTGGCGAGGGCTCTGGAGTTCTGCCGGTCACAGCCCTCAGCCTGTCCCTGGTCCCCTCAGCTCACACATAGTCCTAGGCCAGAGGGCCTGGAGGGCCCCAGGGAGAAGGTCATGATCTGCCTCTCACCGCCAGGACTCTCTGCCACCAGGACCACTGCGAGGCTGACTGTTGGCAGAGTGGGACCTCTATCTGTGGCACTAAAGGTTGTGTGATAAGAGCTGTATGCCTGCCCTGCCCCTATTACAATTCATCTGCATATTTATTGAGTTCCCACTATGTTCTAGGCTAAGTAATAGGGGTGAAAAAAACAGGCGAAGGTCCTACCTTCAAAAATTGTGTACTAGTGAGGAAGACAGACTTTAGGCAAAAAAATATAAATATGTAATATCTGGAAGTAAGAGCCTTACAAAAATTGAAAGACATTAAAAACATACGAGGGAAAAAATACAAGGATCACTGAAATATTTCTTTCTTTCTTTTTTAAAAAAAATTATTTATTTTATTTATTTTTATTTTTGGCTATGTTGGGTCTTCGTTACTGTGTGCGGGCTTTCTCTGGTTGTGGCGAGCGTGGGCTACTCTTCGTTGCAGTGTGCGGGCTTCTCATTGCAGTGGCTTCTTTTGTTATGGAACATGGGCTCTGGGTGTGTGGTCTTCAGTAGTTGTGGCACGCAGGCTCAGTAGTTGTGGCTCACAGGCTCTAGAGCGCAGGCTCAGTGGTTGTGGCGTACAGACTTAGTTGCTCTGTGGCATGTGGGATCTTCCCAGGCCAGGGCTCGAACCCGTGTCCCCTGCATTGGCAGGCAGATTCTTAACCACTGCGCCACCAGAGAAGCCCATATTTATTTATTTCTAATACAAGAGATATGAATGGCTCTTTAATTATTGATATATTTCTATCAGCAAGTAAGGAAGGGAATGTTGGTGCAAAAGAGAGTATCCATTCAAGGACAAGTTTCTTAAGTAGATGAAAGGGAAAGAATCCTGTGCATAAATGGAATGTTTGACCTTAGTAGTTAGTACAGAGGCATAATTTTAGATGGAAATAAAGTGGAAAATGAGGACACAGGATCAAATAGATGCATAGATTTTGTAGGGTGAAAACAAAATAATTCTCTTCTGTCTTTTTTGCTCTGCAATTAAGAAGTTAGGCCATCAATCAGAAAAATCTTAATTCTGTGTGTGCATCTGGGTGTGTTTGATGGATCTTTTAGTACTCTGGTAGACTCCAAAATTAAAATACATTTAAATTTATTTAAATTTATAAAATAAAATACATAAGATTATAAACCAAAAGTTATACTGAAAAATTGTTAAATCATTTCCAAAATATTAATAAGAAGTAATTTTATATAATAATAAATTAGTGTATTAAGTTATAGAACTGAGCAGTAGATTTTAAAACTATATTACTCTGAAGTAGTGATGATGATGTACATATTTCAAGATGTTTGCACCAACTGTAATGTGATATTAAATGTATGCATTTTCTATTTGTGACAAAGTCCACAGACTTTGTTAAAATAACAATGGTCTGTTGTCTATATTTATAGTTAAAGGGAAGTTAAATTTAAAGCTAGATAGTCAAAATATTCTATTTTCCCATTCAAGTTTATGAAACCTGAATTTCCTCCACAAACCCTCAAAGCCTCTATCAATGTCAGCCTTAAAAACCTCTAAAGTATGAGAAAGCAGAGGAGTATAGAAATGTTCTGGAAAGCCAAAGGAAGATGCAACATTTCTATTTTTGAAATTGAGATGAAATTGACTTGGGAAACATACTGAGTTTAGGAAACAGTTTAGGAATTATATGAAATGTATTATAAATTTAAAGTGCAGTAACTCATTTCAGTATGTATTCTGCTCCAGCCAGGTTTAACTGTTTGTGGAAACACAGTATAGTTGGAGCAATGCATTTAAGGAGGGTGCAATTTTACATTTTATTATGGCAGAGGGTGTCATAAGAGAGGTGAGAATTATAATGATGCACTATGGAACCAAAACTAGGTAAAGAAGAAATTTAGGATATAGAGGCTGTAGTCAGAGAAAAACTGGTAGAATTAATTGGCTAAAGCTCCCCATAGGATGAAGAATTGTTGCAGTTAGTTTCTAGAATAAGTTACCTGAAAAGGTAAGAGATGGACTGAGACTGGGATGGTTGAATTTGAGATTTTGGAGTGGTTTATACATTTTTAAAATTCATTTACATTTGTTGGGTTTAGAGACAGATGTTTCATAGTATTCATGCTTTTTAAGTGTCAGCTTTATTAATTTGACAAGTTAGTCTCTTAACATGGATTTAAGTATTAACACTTCTCCAAATAGTCACAGTGTAATTACCCAGAGTTTATGAAACCTTATGGATTTCACTAATCATAGCGTCATACATAAACAGTGATAAAAAACTTAAATAATTGCTTCTAAAATACAAAATCACAAATTGTATGGATATATATGTATATCAGATTTTTATGCAATCAATACACAAAATAGACAAAATTTTGAAAATTAGTGCATATATAGTAAAATGGATTAAAAAGTCTTGTTAGATGGTTTTAAATATATTTCTTCATTAATCTTTTCTTTATTCTTTTGTTTATCTTTGTATTTGTCAGTGCTATCCTCTAGATTTTAAGAATGCTTTCCAGATAAAATGTTTGCACTTAAGATTTTAATATTTAAACCAAACCTAAAAGCAAAAGGAAGAAAGGAAGAGAGGACAGGAGGAAGGAAGAGAGAGAGACAGAGATAGAGCTAGAGCTAAAGAGAAGGGAGAGAGGGAGGGTGGAGAGAGAAGTGTGGAGGGTGGAGGGAGAGAGAGGGAAAGATGGAGGAAGGAGCGAAGGAAAGAGGGAAGGAAGCAAGGAACCAAGAAAAACTGTCTTCTACTGGCTGATGTTTCGGGATCTGGGTTTTCATCAGTTGATTCTTGGGCTGGTCATGGTGCTTACTTTTGAAATCGAAGATAATCTAAACCTGAATTTAGTTTTCTTTTATAGTAAAGTTTTATTTGTTTTATCACTGGTGTTTTAAGTTCTTTGCTTTCATTAGATTTTAATTATTTTATTCTTGGTAGATTTTCCAGAAAGGATGTTTTCTTTGAATTTTGTGAGACCAGAAGTACCTAATCTACTGTTCTGTCATTGTTATACATTGATTTAATTATATTGTTATAGTGTTATAACTGGAGACTTATGTATACCTTAATAATATCTCTCTAAAATTAGTCCAATCATCTAAAAAATTTATTTCAAAGGATAATGACTGCAATGCTACCTCTTCTCTTTGGGATTTACAATATAACTAATACATCTTCTTGGAGCACATTGGTTTCAGTTTCTATTTATCTATATATCTGATTCATTAATATTTTTTCTGTATTCTTTCTTATTAACATATAAATAAATACACATGCATATATTTAAATATATTAAATATATTTCACACATACATATATACTCACTTACATACTCACATACATGTATCATCACTTACGCTCAATGAAAAAACAAAAAGACAGCAACATTTTATTGAAATTAAAATAAATTAAACATGTTATCACTGCCACAATTCTGTTGTTTCAGCTGCATTTTTCACCACCTCATAGTGACTTACTCTTAATCATGGTCTTTCATAGATTCAACTTGTTAGAATTAAATATGGTTATATTTCTTTTTTCCTTGAAGATAAAAATCATCAGAAATTGGGGAGTGTGATTTCCTTCAATCTGGCTCTTCTTTGTTTGTTTGTTTTCAGCCTTATCCTGACAATATTGAAAATCTTTACTTTCTGGAAAAAGAAAGATATTTTAAAACTGTCCAAAGACATGTAAACAACTATTGTCCAATTATGTCTTCTTTTTCTTTTTTCTTGAAGGGAGAATTACATTTAAGACAGTATCAGTTTAACAGTTGTTCTTAGATATTAGTCCCTTGTTAATTATATTCATTTCAATTACCTTCTCCCATTTTATCCTTGGTATTTTAATTTCCCTATGGTGTTCTTCAAAAGAAATCCTGAATTCATTAGATTTTTTGTTTGTTGGCTGTTTTTTTGTTGTTGTTCATTTGCAATATGACTTTCATGGATTGGATTACAAAGATATTCTCCTAAACTCATTTCTGTCAAATTTTAATTTTACCTTTCATAAATTCACTATTAAGCTTCTGATCCTTCTCTGCCATTTTCTAACAATTTTCATGCCTATCTTACTATTTTTTTTTCCATCACTATTCCTGACATTGTTCTTGGTGCTTTTACCATTTATGTACGTTCAGCAGCTATGGCCTGTGGGTCAAATCTGGCCAATGACCTGTTTTTGTAAACAAAGTTTTATTGGAACACAGCTACACTCATTGGTTTACATATTTTGTGCTATTATGACAGAGTTAAGTATTTACAACAAAGAGTGTATAGTCCACAAGCTTAAACTATTTATTATCTGGTCCTTTACAGAAAAACGTTTGCCAAACTATGATCTAGAGGGATTCCTGCAAATCAACAAAAGAAGACAAAAATTCTCATTTAAAAAAAACAAAAAATAAACAACTAAAGATAATGCAGGAAAACATCTATAGAAGAAAGAACCAAGAATGTTAGCAATAATATTCAGAGAAGCTCAAAATCATTACTAAGCAGAGAATGCCACTTAAAACAGTAGTAAGATATCACTTTTCACCTGTTAGAGTAGCATAAATCAGAAAGCCTGATAATGTCGTGTTCCAGGAATACTGGGATATGAGATCCTTTATACCCTACTAATGGTATGCAAACTGGCACAGCCACCCTAGAAGAACAGTCTTTGGTACATACTAAAATTTGGATATGTATATCCTATGACCTAGTAATGCCATTACTGGATATTTCTAAAAAAAGTCTCATATAGATCACAAAGAGACATGAATGTTGATATTTACCACAGTAGTTTTTATGATATCAGGTTATTGAAGGCAATCTGAACATTTATTGCTAGACAGATTGGCTAGGAAAAAATATGGAGAATGAACATCCTGGTATCCCATCCTTCAGGTAGGAGCAATAAATCCTATCTACATATAGACATGTAAGTTTTATTACCATACTGCTAAGTGGAAACAAAATTGTAAAAGAGAACGGCATCTATAATCTAATAATATTTATGGAATTCAATATGAACTTATGTAACAATATACATTCTACAAGAGAGTACACAATAAAGATATTTGAGTTGTGGAGGGAGTTGGGGGTAGGAAAGAAGGAAGGATGGATGGAAGATGGGAAGGAAAAAGGAAGATACAAAAAGAAAATAGTATTCTATTTTTGAATCATAGAAGTTTTATTATTTTAGTAGCCAACAATCATCAGTTACTTATAATTAAACTTGTATTTTTCCCTAAACTCTACAGGTAACACATTTATTTATTCAAAAATTTTGATCACCAGTAGGTCTTCTCACTAAGGAAGAAAAAACTGCATCATTCATTTTTTTCTCACAGACTTTGCAATGAATAAATAATTTTTTTTTAATGTATTGGGTTTCACTTGAGTGCAATAGGTTGAAATTCCCTGATCTCACACAGCATCAGTCTATTGCCACCTCAGTGGGGTGGGAATAAATTTGAATATCACTCAAATTATAAAAATTGATCTGATTATAACTCTTCACTCAACACTCTAACTTAATGAAGTTTGTAGCATTTTCCTAAATTATATAGATTTATGGAAATTTAAATATTATACTAGGAAAGACTGTCTATTAAAATTTTATTTAGTGTGTCTACTTTCTTTGTTATTTGAAATTGTTGTGAATGCAATGCATGTTTCCAGCATTAAATAAGCCATGGCTGTGGAAATAGCTAAACATTAAAACCATGACCTATTTGGGCCTTACCTAAATTGTCATTTTTGTACTTAGAAGTACTACAAATTTTCTGAAGATATTATACAACTTAAGAGAGGTGAACTGACTGTTTTGTACTCTGAGAAGGTATGATTTGCCACAAACTAGGATTCAGTTCAGGCTTCTGAAAGGCACATTGAACTAAATGAAGCTCAGTCTATGTGTTGCACATGATTAAGAGTATAAGCAGAGTCATTAACTAAACTGACTAATGGACTACAGAGCTCTAAAACTCCCAAATGCTATCATGATGAAAGGAAGGTATTTACTTATTAATTTTCCTGCATAGATCTTATTTTGGTAGCAAGAGATTGGATTCATTACTTTACCCAGACTTGGTGTTATTGGTTTGGAGTAATATTGCCCTCCTTATCATATAAAAAGCCCATCATTTGCATGTTCCAGGTATAATTTCAGACAACCTGTCTTATCTATCCTTTTTCAGTAGATACAATTCATGAATACTTCAGATCAGTCAACACTAGATAACAGACTCTTATTTTTTCATACAGAATTCATTAAACTGTATAAGGTCCCATTAGGCTGAGCAACAAATAGATGTAATCACACAAGCATGAGGGCTTTATTTACAGAATACCAAAGAGATCCACGTAACAACTTGTTCTGTCTTAAAAGATAAAATCTAGTTCTGAGGAATTACATATTTTACAGCTCACATGTTTCTTTTACAGCATTTTTTTTTTTTTTTACACCGTAAGTCCAACATAGTAAATGAAACTTTTTGAATACTGTATTATTGTTTTAAGGCACTAAAAGGGACTCTACTCTCTCTCTCTCTCTCTCTCTCTCTCTCTATATATATATATATATATATATACACACACACACACATATCTAAAACAGCATATTAGGTCATTGATGAGTTATAAATGTAGAAGAGTACTTTTTTTTTTTTTGGCTTCTTTAGATCTTCATTGCTGTGCACCAGCTTTCTCTAGTTGCGGTGAGCAGGGGCTACTCTTTGTTGAGGTGCACGGGCTTCTCATTGAGGTGGCTTCTCTTTGTTGCAGAGCACAGGGTCTAGGCACACGGGCTTTAGTAGTTGTGGCACACGGGCTCAGTAGTTGTGGCTCGCAGTCTCTAGAGTGCAGGCTCAGTAGCTGTGGCAGAGGGACTCAGTAGTTGTGGGTCACGGGCTCTAGAGCACAGGCTCAGTAGTTGTGCCACACAGGTTTAGTTGCTCCACAGCATGTGGGATCTTTCTGGACCAGGGCTTGAACCCGTGTCCCCTGCATTGACAGGCGGATTCTTAACCACTGCGCCACCAGGGAAGTCCCAGAAGAGTACTATTTTTTAAAAATTAATTAATTAATTAATTTATTTATTTATGGCTGTATTGGGTCTTCGTTTCTGTGCGAGGGCTTTCTCTAGTTGCGGCAAGTGGGGGCCACTCTTCATCGCGGTGCGCAGGCCTCTCATTACCGCGGCCTCTCTTGTTGCGGAGCACAGGCTCCAGACGCGCAGGTTCAGTAATTGTGGCTCACGGGCCTAGTTGCTCCGCGGCATGTGGGATCTCCCCAGACGAGGGCTCAAACCCGTGTCCCCTGCATTGGCAGGCAGATTCTCAACCACTGAGCCACCAGGGAAACCCAAGAGTACTATTTTTTAAAGAGGATTCTGCAGGCTAGAAGGCCTTTGACACTACTGAGAGACAAGTGCTACTGGATTCTGGATGAAGTGGTTGGAGTGCTTGGAATATAAAATAAATGGATGTGAGGTAAACATTAACAAGTCTCTAGAGACTTCATAAATAGAAAGATGTTGACCTGGTTCATAAAGTGGATAAAACCTATTGGAAATAAGTATGTAAGCATGAGAAAAATGAGTTGTGGAGAGATTTTTTGTTAGTCAGTGCAGATGAGACTTAGAAAGGGCACTGGCACTGTTGCTAAGGTGAAAGAACTGTAAGCAGTGTAATGTTATAGAAAGAGAACTGAATTAGGAGTCAGAAGTTCTAAATTTTAGTTTAATCTCCAAACTTTCTTAGCTCTGTGAACTTTGTCTACTGGCTGAACTTTATGAGATCTCAGTTTCTGCATTAGAAAATATGCAGAGTACTAACTGCCCTTACCAGATTGTTGTTATAATTAAATGACATATGTAAGATGAAGAGATTTGTAACTGAAACTACTTAGTGCTTATGAGGTTAAATGTATTCAGAATGAAGAAGCATACCACAGAACAAGAAACCTATAGCTACTTATTACAATACCCAAATATGCATACATAATTATGTTTAAATTTAATACAAGAACATATGAGAATTTCATCAATATAGACAGAAAAATATCCAGTGTTACAATCAAAAAGAAAACAGCAAAATGGTGCTTCCCTGATGGCGCAGTGATTAAGAATCCACCTGCCAATGCAGGGGACACGGGTTTGATTCCTGGTCCGGGAAGATCCCACATGCTGCAGAGCAACTAATCCTGTGTGCTACAACTACTGAGCTTGCACTCTAGAGCCTGTGTGCCACAACTACTGCACCCACATGCTGCAACTACTGAAGCCCATGCACCTAGAGCCCATTCTCCACAACAACAGAAGCCACCACAATGAGAAGCCCGCATACCACAATGAAGAGTAGCTCCCACTCGCCGCAACTAGAGAAAGCCTGTGTGCTGAAATGAAGACCCAACACAGCCAAAAAAATAAATAAACAAACAAACAAATTATTTAATTAAATAAGTCTGACTTTGTGTACTAAAAACACCAGCAAAATTATATCTTAAAAGTGATATTTATTAATATTTAGTGAAGACAGAGAAAGTATCATCTGTATTTCTACTAGGACGACTAGGTAAAAATATTCCATTCACAAAACCTTTAGGTTTTTGACAATGTCATTCTACAGGTAATAGGTGGCAACTAAATATCAAAAAGTTCCTTACATTACTTCTTCTCTATGGTTTTATTGCTTTATCTAATGTTATACACAAATAGAACTTATTTATGGTGCTACTCATTGAGCCCAATGAAACTCATGTATTTAATGATACACTGGGACATATCTGACATAATGTACTGAGAATATTCCCTGGTATTTAAGTATCTGCCTATTCCCTAGATAGTCCATTGTTTTAAAATTTATTATTCATATGTAATATTAGCATGCATAGTAAATTCTAGCTACATTAAACAATGGCTTTTAATAACAAATTACTCATTTCTCATTCTAATACATTTGATTTTATGAGCTGCCTAAATTCCATTAAAGTTTGCAAGGAAATCATAGTCCTTAAATATATATGCTCATTTAGATTACACTTTAGTTTTATTTTTAAAGATTATTGAGTTTCTATCTCTTAAAGAATAATAAAAAAATAGGACATCTGAATTGGTCAAGAAGTAGTAAAGTTTATTCCTAAAGAATTTTCATAGAATTAATTCCACATCTTCCCAATTTAACTCTCAACAAATAATTGGATAAACATGTGTCTGTCATTACAAATTATTTTCATACTTTCTGGAAAAATTGAAGTTAACCTTATTTTAAAGACTGGAAATTTAAAAGATGAAGTTAAGAAATATGATCATGGGCTTCCCTGGTGGCGCAGTGGTTGAGAGTCTGCCTGCCAATGCAGGGAACACAGGTTCGCGTCCTGGTCTGGGAGGATCCCACATGCCGTGGAGCGGCTGGGCCCGTGCACCACAACTACTGAGCCTGCGCGTCTGGAGCCTGTGCTCTGCAACAAGAGGGGCCGCGATGGTGAGGGGCCCGCGCACCATGATGAAGAGTGGTCCCCGCTTGCCACAACTAGAGAAGGCCCATGCACAGAAACGAAGACCCAACACAGCCAAAAATAAATAAATAAATCAATAAAAAAAAAAAAAAAAAAAGAAATATGATCATGTCATGACTCAGGGATTCAGATGAAAAGCTGTTAACTATCCAACCTCCAAAACTTCAAGCCACATGTGCTGTTTGTTTCCATTTGCCAAAAGGAAGACACATTAAAATCCTAGAAAGATATAACATTACTGAAAGAAACATATTTCAGAAAGTAATCACAACTTATATGCTATCATTTTTATTTTTATATTAATTAATCTATATTTCATACTCTTATTAAATCTTTCTCTATAATGGTACTTCCTCTATAATGATACTTATATTTCTAGGTTGTTTTCAACATAAACATTCTTCAATGTTAGTATATATGGCAAAAAGTCAGAGACAAGTTTTCTCTCTTCTAGAGTTTACATTTTTTTTTCTACTGGACTCAAGATGTAAGCCATTAAAAAAAAACAGATTTCTAAACTATGATATATCTGTATTAGTTAATTAAATGGCAGCTACTATCAGAGCAATAGATTTTTTAAAAAGTTTGAATATATGATCATTAATTCATTATATTTATCTAAATGCTATGAACTAATACATTGTGCTCCCTGAAACGATACCCATATATCATGACACTGCAGAATAATTTGGTTTATTTATTATTTTTTAAATAGTCATTGAATACAGTGTACTGACACATTTTATTTCCCAAGCTACTTGGACATGGTGTGTGGTTTTTACATCTATCCATTGTAACCAGGAATTATTTTCCTTGAGAAACAACAAATGCAATTGACAAATTGTGATTGCTAGTGGAAACAACATTGTATTAATCTCTAATAATGAAACAGCTAGTACACTGTCACTAATCAAAGTCTACATGTTTTTTTAAAGTAGTGTAGTATAATTGTTATAACTCAAGCTGGATAATTGTCAGAACACAAGAAAAACTGAAATTTACTTGTAATAAACCCCAGAATGGCAGAGCTCTGTGTGTCTGTTGCATTCAGCAGAAAGGTCAGGCAGGCAGCAAAAGCCAATTATTTTCCTATGGTTGGGCTCATATTGATTTTTACACCTCAGGTTGTTTAGTGGGTGGTCCATGAATACATACAGAATTCATTTTCATCTGGGTCCTAACTGTGGCAAAGCAGATATAGAAACAAACCTGTCAACCTACAATATCCCTGAATGTTTCTTAAAAATGGAGAAATGTAAGTGGCTTCATTCCCAAAAGGATCCATTAGAAATCAGAGTGCGAGCTAGATAATGGAATCAAGACATGGGATTTTCAGACCATAGAAACTACTTATACTCTGCCATTGGATAATTTCCTTTTCTTTTAAATTGTCTGATATCCCTCTAAGTCATAAAAGATGTGTATAGCTATAACACTAAACACGTAAAAGAATCAGCAGAACAGTCTACCCTGTTAGAACACAATTAAGAAAATTAACACAAAATCATAGACTACAAAAGTGAACAATTTTCTTAGAGATCATCTATGCTGTTCAAATCTCCCACTCCAATTTCATAGACTTGTTATAAATGAGACAAGAAACACTATGTTTATTTCCAGAATTTATTCAGTTAACAATAGAGCAAGGTCTAGAACCAGTTCAGTATAGTTCTGTGGACGCTGCAGAGTGTGTGTGTTCATTCATCTGTGTGTGCATATGGGTATTGGTATATGGATGTAAGTGTGCATTAGTGTTTGTGTGTGTGTGTGTGTGTTGTGAGAAAAAGAAACAAATATATGTCATGGACAAATAAATGGTTTAATAAGTGTAAATCATTTTTCGGTTGCCTAACTAACTGCTCTTAGGAAGCAGAACACATTCTGCTACTTCTTTAGAAGCTTTCATTCATCTTGCTTATTATTGGAAAGGAATCAACTAAAGTAAAATAAAATAAAAATAAGAAGACAAAAAGAAATCAGGAAATATTTATGGAATTAAAATGTTAATTATTAACAGAATTTATGTTTCTAATTTGTTCCCCATTATACAAACTTATTAATAACTGTATAATCCCTGCAAAAGCCTACATGAGGTCGTGCCACCAAATAATATTTATCTCCATAAGGTAATATGCATAGCGGTTAAGAGCACAGACTCATGACACACAGCTTGGACTCTTCAAGTTAATAAGGGTTAGACCACAGTTACATTATCCAAACCCTCTGGACCTCAGTTTCTTTACCAGTAAAATAGATACATTAAAAATACATATATTGTTGTTTTGAGGAATGGTACCTCGAACAAAGTTAGTGCTATTATTTTTTAAATATCGTGTAATTAAATGGAAACTTTGGATATTTTCTTAATTCTTCAAAAGTTTTACTTAAAACATGATACATCATTTACCCCTGCCCAATAATGAAATTAACAATAAGGAAATATTCTTCCTTGTCTCTTGCATCTAAAAGTGCAAATAATCAAGAAAAATATTTAAAGCAGATCCTAAAATTAAATTCAATTATTTAACTACTTAATGCAGTTTTTAACAAACAAAAATATATTTTCCTTCCTAGTTGTAACTTAGATTTTATGGAAATATTCTTTGTGTGTCAACATAGGTGATAATTCCAATATGTGTAACTTTATGCCAATTAATATTCAGAGAGTATCATGTTTTTGTCACCTATTTAATGGCTCATTGAATTTAGTGTCTGTACCAGTCTCCTATATTTCCACAGAAAGAGGTATAATAAAGTCTAGTAATAAAAGTTAGAGAATGTGCAGAAATGCTGACAGACCAGCTGTGCACAGTGCATTTATTTAAATAATTTTATAAACTCAAATTTGGAACTCATGTATTTTGCTTCATGTTTTTATATTAAATATTTATATACATTGAAACGTTTAAGGACAGTTTTCACATATATTCCCAGTTTTATAGAAAAATGATTCAACCATTTTTTGAATAATTATTGTATATTAGAAATTAAATTTTAAAAAGTTAAAAAGTCCTTTGCTCATCAAAGAAATGTCGATATTAATGGGTTAAGCTGACTTTAAACTTGAACATAAATTTCCAGAGTAAAAAACAAAAACAAAAAACTCTCAAGCATTGTCTTTTTATTTATGAGAACAGTGATTGACAAACTAGAGCCTGTGGGCCAAATCTCACCTCATGCCTGCTTCTGAAAAAAATTTTATGAGATCAGCATCACTCATTTGTTAACATTTTTTTTCTATGACTGCTTCCATACTATACCTGCAGAGGTAACAGAGACGATCTAGTTTAAAACCTGATAGTCTATTTACTATCAGGCTTTTTACAGAAAAAGTTAAGAACATAGAACTTTTTTTTTTTTAACCTACTTCCAACTAGTATAATCTAGTACATTTTACCATAATTCTCCCCTGTATTCTTATGACATCATCATAACTAGGCTATCCAAATACACATTTTTCTCTCATCTATTATCCAAAATGCAAAATGCACATGGCATCTGTTACCTTGCACACATTCAATGGTTTTCCATAGATTGTGTGACAAAGTTTAGGTTATTTGCCTTTGTCTACAGGATCTACACGGTTTGACCCTTTCAACCTCCCAGTCTCATTTTGCCTCTGCTACCCTCCTGCTTCTCTGGCCTGGGGTGTACATACTGCCCTTTTCTACCTGCTTCTCCATTTTTATATCTTCCCTAGCTAACTTCTCTTTACTCTTTAAATCACAGATCTTTCTTTCCTCTATCAGTCTGGTAAGCATACTCATAGCACAGTTTATCTTTTTTAGTAGCACTTGACTAAAATTACTGTTAGGCACTGTTTATTTTGTGATGGGATAAAGCATATTCACCCTGGTAAAATTAAATTACATGAAGGCAGAGAACCTTCTCTGCTTGTCTCAGTTTTCCATCTTCAATACTTAGTACAGTGATGGACACCAGGCGTGTAAAATAAATATATACTGACTGGAGAATTAGACACTAAATTTCAGTTGCATAAGTTTATATCCCAAACAATAAAAACAGCCTGATAATTTCAAAAATGATACAAATAATAAAAATTCATCATTCTTAAAAATTTCACAGGGAAAAGTAAATTTGAATATGTTTTTGAGATAATCTAAATATATAAAGTCCACATTATTTCAGATGAGTAAAACTAACTGAAACAAAATGTAGTAGATAACATTAATGTTTTTCACAGTGAGCTAAAAGAAGGACAATAAGAATTCAGGAATATGTCAAGTGGTATGGTTAGCCAAAACCTTGATTTTTTTCTCCAAGAAAGAAAAAATAATCTCAGACGGTTTGCTCAATACAGGATTGTCTCATTATACACTATAAATTCTGCAATCAAGAAAAAGCTTTTGACAAAATTCAACACCCATTTATGATAAAAACTCTCCAGAAAGTGGACATAGAGGGAACCTACCTCAACATAATAAAGGCCATATATGACAAACCCACAGCAAACATCATTCTCAATGGTGAAAAACTGAAAGCATTTCCTCTAAGATCAGGAACGAGACAAAGATGTCCACTCTCACCACTATTATTCAACGTAGTTCTGGAAGTCTTAGCCACGGCAATCAGAGAAGAAAAAGAAATAAAAGGAATACAAATTGGAAAAGAAGAAGTAAAACTGTCACTGTTTGTGGATGACATGATATTATACATAGAGAATCCTAAAACTGCCACCAGAAAACTGCTAGAGCTAATTAATGAATATGGTAAAGTTGCAGGATACAAAATTAATGCACAGAAATCTCTTGCATTCCTATACGCTAATGATGAAAAATCTGAAAGAGAAATTATGGAAACACTCCCATTTACCATTGCAACAAAAAGAATAAAATACCTAGGAATAAACCTACCTAGGGAGACAAAAGACCTGTATGCAGAAAACTATAAGACACTGATGAAAGAAATTAAAGATGATACCAACAGATGGAGAGATATACCATGTTCTTGGATTGGAAGAATCAACATTGTGAAAATGACTATACTACCCAAAGCAATCTACAGATTCAATGCAATCCCTATCAAATTACCAATGGCATTTTTTACGGAACTAGAACAAATCATCTTAAAATTTGTATGGAGACACAAAAGACCCTGAATAGCCAAAGCAGTCTTGAGGGAAAAAACGGAGCTGGAGGAATCAGACTCCCTGACTTCAGACTATACTACAAAGCTACAGGAATCAAGACAATATGGTACTGGCACAAAAACAGAAACATAGATCAATGGAACAAGATAGAAAGCCCAGAGATAAACCCATGCACCTATGGTCAACTAATCTATGACAAAGGAGGCCAAGATATACAATGGAGAAAAGACAGTCTTTTCAATAAGTGGTGCTGGGAAAACTGGACAGCTACATGTAAAAGAATGAAATTAGAATACTCCCTAACACCATACACAAAAATAAACTCAAAATGGATTTGAGACCTAAATGTAAGACTGGACACTATAAAACTCTTAGAGGAAAACATAGGAAGAACACTCTTTGACATAAATCACAGCAAGATCTTTTTTGATCCACCTCCTAGAGTAATGGAAATAAAAACAAAAATAAACAAATGGGACCTAATGAAACTTCAAAGCTTTTGCACAGCAAAGGAAACCATAAACAAGACGAAAAGACAACCCTCAGAATGGGAGAAAATATTTGCAAACCAATCAACGGACAAAGGATTAATCTCCAAAATATATAAACAGCTCATTCAGCTCAATATTAAAGAAACAAACACCCCAATCCAAAAATGGGCAGAAGACCTAAATAGACATTTCTCCAAAGAAGACATACAGACGGCCACGAAGCACATGAAAAGATGCTCAACATCACTAATTATTAGAGAAATGCAAATCAAAACTACAATGAGGTATCATCTCACACCAGTTAGAATGGGCATCATCAGAAAATCTACAAACAACAAATGCTGGGGAGGGTGTGGAGAAAAGGGAACCCTCTTGCACTGTTGGTGGGAATGTAAATTGATACAGCCACTATGGAGAACAATATGGAGGTTCCTTAAAAAACTGAAAATAGAATTACCATATGATCCAGCAATCCCACTGCTGGGCATATACCCAGAGAAAACCATAATTCAAAAAGACACATGCACCCGAATGTTCATTGCAGCACTATTTACAATAGCCAGGTCATGGAAGCAACCTAAATGCCCATCAACAGACGAATGGATAAAGAAGTTGTCATACATATATACAATGGAATATTACTCAGCCATAAAAAGGAACAAAATTGAGTCATTTGTTGAGATGTGGATGGATCTAGAGACTGTCATACAGAGTGAAGTAAGTCAGAAAGAGAAAAACAAATATCGTATATTAACGCATGTATGTGGAACCTAGAAAAATGGTACAGATGAGCCAGTTTGCAGGCAGAGGTTGAGACACAGATGTAGAGAACGGACATATGGACACCAAGGGGGGAAAACTGCGGTGGGGTGGGGATGGTGGTGTGCTGAATTGGGCTATTGGGATTGACATGTATACACTGATGTGTATAAAATTGATGCCTAATAAGAACCTGCAGTATAAAAAAACAAACAAACAAAACAACTAATACTAAACTTTCATTGGGTTATTTGTATGGAAATATGTTAATATAAATGTTTCAGACATTACATGAAATTTCTAAAAATCTTATATGTTCTGGTATAATGTTATAAGTCATAATGCTAGTTATTACCTTAAAATGCATATCTCAGAAATAACTAATTTTCTTGTCAACTGCATTATTATGAACTTTCATCAAATTTTTAACTGTGGTCATTTTTAAGTCTTTTGTCATTTACAGACAGTTCTGGGTGTACTCTGATGCTATTGCAAATATGTTCCTATAAAAGGGTTTCATCTTTAAGAAATTCATGGAAAAGACTCTGACAAGTACAGGTTTCTGGTAACTGACTGTACTGCTGAACTGAATGAATAAGCAGAACTGAATTTTCAGAACTCTAATGAAAAACTGATGAACTCATAAAAGTGCTAACAAAAGATCAAGATGAAAAAAAAAATTAATTACATGGGACTGAGTGAACTGATGAGGATGAGTATAATTTTTGTGACTTTCTGTCTGAATTAAAAAAAAAAAAAAATCCCACAAGGACTCAGAGGCAAAGAATATACAAATCAATTTTCACTGCAAAGTAAAGGAGCTGTTACAGTGGAGGATTACTGGACTGAATGTCAATATTATGACATAGTATGAGTGTGTTTCATGTTTGGTAATTGCAATCATTGTTGCTTTTGTTGTGGTCATCCATGTACAATGCTTGGTGTCAGTCTATTTATCTCTTGTAAAAATAAAATATAGTGTGTGTGTGAAAAAAAAATAAAAAAAATTAAAAAAAAATAAATTCTGCAATCAAATGGTAATGTTAAGCAATCCAGCTGCTATTTTCCACATTCCTTTAGACATGTTCTTTTGATAGGCCTTTAAACTAGAAGATGATGTCAGAAACTCTCAGGATATGATGGTAAATTTAAATTAGAATCCAGAATTTCTAGCATAAAGAATTACCAATAGCAGTTAAGGAAGAAAGGAGGTAGTCATTGATGACATTTTAAAATGGCTTCTGGCTCTGAGAGTGTATGGTAGTTCGGGGAAGCTACCAAGGTGCCTTGGTAACCAGCCCCTTACCTGCACCTATCACATTCTAACTAACCTTAACTGTGGAAAAATATTTAGCAAACAAAATCCTGAAAAACTTCACCAATACCTCATAGTTTTGATACAAAGCAGACATTTTAGTCTGAAAATGAATAAAAGAAACCTCATTTAAAATGGAGGGAAGTTGAAACTTACCCAGAAGGGCACGGACAGATCCAGCCACTAACAATTCCACCAGCAGACCCCAGGACCTAGCCCTGCTGACCTGGAAGGGTGCCAACAGCTTCCCCCACTGGGAATTCTGCCAGTGGGCCCTAGGACCTGCCCATGCTGTCCCAGGAGAGCATCGATATCACTCGCTACTGGGAAGCCCTTCAGTGAGTGCTGGGACCTGCCCCACTATCCCAGGAGGGTGCAGATAGAGAACTCACCCCACTAGGAAATCCACCAACAGGTGCCAGAACAGGCCCCCTGTTTCCCAGGAGTGCATAGAAACCTCTTGCTACTAGGAAATCTGCCAGTAGGAGCTGGGACTTGCCCATGCTGTCCAAGGAGGGCACAGAAAGCTTCTGCAACTCGGAAATCCAACAGTGGGTTCTGGAACCTGCCCTGCTCTCCTAGGAGGGTGCAGATAACTCCCCCCACTAGGAAATCCATCAACAGGTGCCAGGAGCTCACCTGCCATCCCAAGAGCATACAGAAACCTCTCAATACTAGGAAATATGCTAGTGGGTGCCAGGACCCACACTGCTGTCCCAGGAGGGTGAAGATACTCCTCCCACTGGGACATTCACCCAGAGGAGGGGTTAAAACCACAGTTGAGTCCCAGGGGCTATGTGACTAAGGAACAAGAGCTGAAATCTCTCCTCACAGCTGCACGAATTGCAGAGTTACACTTCCACTGACAGCTTCCTAAATTCAGCACCTGTGAAACATCTGAAAAGACAACAAGTGCTCTTGCAGCTGGGACAGGTCTGGCTTTAGCAGCTGTGGGCTTGGTGAGCACATACACATGGGGGAAGAGCCAGACCAGACTTCAAGCTGCTCCATAGCTCACAATATGGGTCCTGGTGCACAAATATTGCACTACTAGGACCTAAACTCAGTGGACCTGCACTGGTGGCCAGGTGAAAACAATGCCTGAGAGTCACCAGGGCCAATTGCCAGTATATCCACAGTTAGGCAGGGCCAATATTATAGTTTGTGAGCCTGCACAACAGGCAAAAGGGGACACAACAGAGCATATTCACAAGTAAACAACTCCAAAGGTGAAAAACTCAGTGGTTTCTCTCTCAATGGGAGTGTTCTTAATCCTGCTTACCTAGCACAACAGATCAGAATCACAGCTAAGAAACAGATCTGGGGGCCTCTACTCCAACAAATAGGGAGCAGACCCTGCCTCTGACAAGGCACTGACAACCACAGGGCAAAAGGGAGGCCCTGCTCAATATCTAGGGCAGGCTCTGATCACCACAATACCAATCAAACCCTCTATAAGGGGGTAATGGCACATGCCTCTAGACCAACCTCACCTACCAGGGAGCAAACACCAGAAGCAAGAGGAACTATGATCCTGCAACCTGCAGAAAGGAGACCACAAACACACTAAGTCTGACAAAATGAGACAACAAAGAAATATGCTTCCAATGAAGGAGCAAGATAAAAACCTACAAAAACAACTAAATGGAGAGGCGATTAGCAATCTATCTGAAAAATAATACACAGTAAAGATAGTAAAGGTGATCCAACGTCTCAGAAACAAAATGGAGGCACAGGTAGAGGAGATACAAGAAAAGTTTAACAAAGACCTAGAAGAAATAAAAAATAAACAGGGTTGAACAAGACAATAACTGAAATGAAAAATACACTAGAAGGAATCATTAGGTGAAAAACTGAGGCAGAAGAACGGATAAGTGACCTGGAAGACAGAATGGTGGAAATCTCTGCCATGGAACAGAATAAAGAAAAAGGAAAGAAAAGAAATGAGGACAGTCTCAGAGACCTCTGAGACAACATTAAACACACAAACATTTGAATAATAGGCGTCTCAGAAGACAAAGAAAAAAAGAAAGTGTCTGAGAAAGTATTTGAAGAGATCATAGTCGAAAACTTCCCTAACATGAGAAAGGAAATAGTCACCCAAGTCCAAGAAGTGCAGAGAGTCCCATACAGGATAAACCAAAGGAGGAACACACTGAGACACATATTAATCAAACTAACAAAAATAACATAGAAAGAAAAAAATATTAAAAGCAACAAAGGAAAAGCAACAACATACAAGGGAATGCCCAAAATATTATCAGCTGATTTTTTTTTTTTTTTATGAGTTCATCAGTTTTTCATTAGAGTTCTGAAAATGCTTATTCATTCAGTTCAGCAGTACAGTCAGTTACCAGAAACCTGTACTTGTCAGAGTCTTTTCCATGAATTTCTTAAAGATGAAACCCTTTTATAGGAACATATTTGCAATAGCATCAGAGTACACCCAGAACTGTCTGTAAATGACAAAAGACTTAAAAATGACCACGGTTAAAGATTTGATGAAAGTTCATAATAATGCAGTTGACAAGAAAATTAGTTATTTCTGAGATATACATTTTAAAGTAATAACTAGGATTATTACTTATAACATTATACCAGAACATATAAGATTTTTAGAAATTTCATGTAATGTCTGAAACATTTATATTAACATATTTCCATACAGATACAAATACACGATTTTTAGAAATTTCATGTAATGTCTGAAACATTTATATTAACATATTTCCATACATATTTCCATACAAATACAGATATAAGATTTTTAGAAATTTCATGTAATGTCTGAAACATTTATATTAACATATTTCCATACAAATAACCCAATGAAAGTTTAGTATTAGTTGTTTTGTTTGTTTTTTTATCAGCTGATTTTTCATCAAAAACTAGGCAAGCTAGAAGGGAGTAGCACAATACATTTCAAGTGATGAAAGGGAAAAACCTACAACCAAGAATACTATACCCAGCAAAGCTCTCATTCAGATTTGTTGGACAAATCAAGATTTAGAGACAAACAAAAGATAAAAGAATTCAGCACCACCAAAACAGCTTTACAAATATTGCTGAGGGAATTTCTCTAGGCAAGAAACACATGAGAAGAAAACCAAAGAGGAAGGGAAGAAGAAACACCTTCAAAAACACACCCAAAACAATTAAGAAAATGGCAATAGGAACATACCTTAAATGTAATGGATTAACTGCTCCAACCAAAAGACATAGACTAGCTGAATGGATACAAAAAGAAGACACATATATATGCTATCTACAAGAGACCCACTTAAGATCTTGGGATACATACAGACTGAAAGTAGGGGTTGTAAAAAGATATTCCATGCAAATGGAAATAAAAAGAAAACTGGAGTAACAATACTCATATCAGACAAAATAGACTTTAAAATAAAGACTGTTACAAGAGACAAGGAAGGACTCTACATAACGATCAAGGGATCAAACCAAGAAGAAGCTATAACAATTGTAAATATTTCTGCACCTAACATAGGAGCACCTCAATACAGCAAATGCTAACAGCCATAAAAAGGGAAATCAAAACTAACATAACAATAGTGGGGGACATTAACACCCCACTAACACCAATGGACAGATCATCCCTATGAAAATTTACTAAGGAAACACAAGCCCTAAATGACACATAAGATCAGATAGAATTAATTGATATTTATAGGCCATCCCAACAAAAGGCAACAGAATACACTTTCTTCTCAAGTGCACACAGAACATTATCTAGGATAGACCACATCTTGGATCACAAATTCAACCTCTGTAAATTTAAGAAACTTGAAATTATATCAAGCATCTTTTGCAACCACAATGTTATGAGATTAAAAATCAATTACAGGAAAAAAAAACTGTAAAAAACACAAAAACATGAAGGTAAAACAATATGCTACTAAATAACCAATGGATCACTGAAGAAATCAAGAGGAAATAAAAACATTCCTAGAATCAAATGACAACAAAAACTCAACGACCCAAAACCTATGGGATGAGGTAAAAGCAGTTCTAAGAGGGAAGTTTATACCAATAAAATCTTACCTCAAGAAACAAAAAAAATCTCAAATAAACAACCTAACCTTACACCTAAAACAACTAGAGAAAGAAGAACAACCAAAACCCAAAGTTAGTAGAAGGAAAGATATTATAAACATCAGAGCACAAATAAATGAAATAGAAATGAAGAAAAAATAGCAAAGATCAATGAAACTAAAAGCTCTTTCTATGAGAAGATAAACAAAATTGATAAACCTTTAGCCAGACTCATCAAGAAAAAAAGGAAGAGGACTCCAATCAATAAAATTAGAAATAAAAAAGGGGAAGTTACAATTGACACCACAGAAATACAGAGGATCATAAGAGACTACTACAAGCAACTCTGTGCCAATAAAACTGACAAACTGGAAGAAATGGACAAATTCTTTGAAAGGTACACCCTTCCAAGACTGAATCAGGAAGAAATAGAAAATATAAGCAGACAATTCACAAGTAATGAAATTGAAACTGTGATTAAAAATCTTCCAATAAACAAAAGTCCAGGATTAGATGGCTTCACAGTCGAATTCTATCAAACATTTAGAGAAGAGCTAACACCTATCCTTCTCAAACTCTTCCAAAAAATCGCAGAGGAAGGAACACTCCCAAACTCATTCTAGGAGGCCACCCTCACCCTGATACCAAAAACAGACAAAGATTTCACAAAAAAAGGATAATTACAGGCCAATAGCACTGATGAACATAGACGCAAAATGCCGCAACAAAATACTAGCAAACAGGATCCAACAACACATTAAAAGAATCATACACCATGATTAAGTGGAATTTATCCCAGGGATGTGAGGAATCAATCAATCTCATACACCATATTAACAAATTATAAAAACCATATGATTGGGGTCTGGGCAAGATGGCAGAAGAGTAAGACCCGGAGATCACCTTCCTTCCCACAGATACAGTAGAAATACATATACACGTGGAACTGCTCCTACAGAACACCCACTGAACGCTGGCAGAAGACGTCAGACCTCCCAAAAGGCAAGAAAATCCCCACGTACTTGGGTAGGACAAAAGAAAAAAGAAATAACAGAGACAAAAGAAGAGGGACGGGACCTGCACCAGTGCGAGGGAGCTGTGAAGGAGGAAAGGTTTCCACACACTAGGAAGCCCCTTCGTGGGTGAAGACTGCGGGTGGCAGAGGGGGGAAGCTTCGGAGCCACGGAGGAAAGTGCAGCCACAGGGGTGTGAAGGGCAAAGCGGAGAGATTCCCACATGGAGTGGTGCCGAGTAGCACTCACCAACCGAAGAGGCTTGTCTGCTCACCCGCCGGGGCGGGCGGAGGCTGGGAGCTGAGGCTCGGGCTTCGGTCGGATCCCAGGGAGAGGACTGGGGTTGGCGGCATGAGCACAGCCTGAAGGGGTTAGCTCACCACAGCTAGCCGGGAGGGAGTCTGGGAAAAAGTCTGCAGCTGCCGCAGAGGCAAGAGACTTTTTCTTGCCTCTTTGTTTCCCGGTGCGCGAGGAGAGGGGATTCACAGCACCGCCTAAACGAACTCCAGAGACAGGCGCGAGCTGCGGTTATCAGCGCAGACCCCAGAGACGGGCATGAGACGATAAGGCTGCTGCTGCCGCCACCAACAAGCCTGTGTGCGAGCACAGGTCACTCTCCACACCGCCCCTCCTGGGAACCGGTGCAGCCCACCACGGCCAGGCTCCCATGATCTGGGGACAACTTCCCCGGGAGAACGCACAGCGCACCTCAGGCTGCTGCAAGGTCACACAGGCTTTGGCCGCCGCAGGCTCGCCCCGCGTCCATACCCTTCCCTCCCCACTGCCTGAGTGAGACAGAGCCCCCGAAGCAGCTGCTCCTTTAACCCCCTTCTGTCTGGGCAGGGAACAGACGCCCTCTGGCGACCTACATGCAGAGGCGGGTCCAAATCCAAAGCTGAACCCTGGGAGCTGTACGAACAAAGAAGAGAAAGGGAAATCTCTCCCAGCAGCCTCAGAAGCAGCGGATTACAGCTCCACAAACAACTTGATGTACCTGCATCTGTTGAATACCTGAATAGACAACAAATCATCCCAAATTCAGGAGGTGGATTTTGGGAGCAGAATATATTAATTTTTCCCCTTTTCCTTTTTTTATGAGTGTATATGTGTATGCTTCTGGGTGAGATTTTTTCTGTATAGATTTGCTTTCACCGTTAGTCTTAGGGTTAGCTCCGCCCGTTTTTTATTTTTTTTTACTTAAAAATTTTTTTTTCCCTAATGAATGTTTTCTTAATAAATTTTTCCTTATTTTCTATTTTTAAAAAATTAAAAAAAAATTTTTAATAAGTTTTTTCATATTTTTCATATTTTTATTTTATTTTATTTATATTTTATATTTTTTTCTTAATAATTTTTTTCTTAATAATATTTTTCTTATTTTTTATTATAAAATTAATAAATCTATTTTTTAAAATTAAAAAAATGTTTTTCTTGATAAATTTATTCTTAATAATTTTTTTCTTATTTTTTATTATAATAGCTTTATTTTATTTTATTTTATCCTCTTTCTTTCTTTCTTTCTATTTTTTTCTCCATTTTGTTCTGAGCTGTGTGGATGAAAGGCTCTTGGTGCTCCAGCCAGGCATCAGGGCTGTGCCTCTGAGGTGGGAGAGCCAACTTCAGGACACTGGTCCACAAGAGACCTCCCAGCTCCACGTAATACCAAACGGCAAAAATCTCTCAGAGATCTCCATCTCAACATCAAGACCCAGCTTCACTCAACGACCAGCAAGCTACAGTGCTGGACACCCTATGCCAAACAACTAGCAAGACAGGAACACAGCCCCAACCATTAGCAGAGAGGCTGCCTAAATTCATAATAAGGCCACAGACACCCCAAAATACACCACCAGACGTAGACATGCCCACCAGAAAGACAAGATCCAACCTCATCCACCAGAACACAGGCACTAGTCCCCTCCACCAGGAAGCCTACACAACACACTGAACCAACCTTAGCCACTGGGGACAGATACCAAAAACAACGGGAACTACGAACCTGCAGCCTGTGAAAAGGAGACCCCAAACACAGTAAGATAAGCAAAATGAGAAGACAAAAAAACACACAGCAGGTGAAGGAGCAGGGTCAAAACACACCACACCTAACAAATGAAGAGGAAATAGGCAGTCTATCTGAAAAAGAATTCAGAATAATGATAGTAAGGATGATCCAAAATCTTGGAAATAGAATACACAAAATGCAAGAAATATTTAACAAGGACGTAGAAGAACTAAAGAGGAACCAAGCAACGATGAAAAACACAATAAATGAAATTAAAAATACTCTAGACGGGATCAATAGCAGAATAACTGAGGCAGAAGAACGGATAAGTGACCTGGAAGAAAAAATAGTGGAAATAACTACGGCAGAGCAGAATAAAGAAAAAAGAATGAAAAGAACTGAGGACAGTCTCAGAGACCTCTGGGACAACATTAAAGGCACCAACCCTCGAATTATAGGTGTCCCAGAAGAAGAAGAAAAGAAAGGGACTGAGAGAATATTTGAAGAGATTATAGTTGAAAACTTCCCTAATATGGGAGAGGAAATAGTTAATCAAGTTCTGGAAGCACAGAGAGTCCCATACAGGATAAATCCAAGGAGAAACACGTCAAGACACATATTAATCAGACTAGCAAAAATTAAACATAAAGAAAACATATTAAAAGCAGCAAGGGAAAAACAACAAATAACACACAAGGGAATCCCCATAAGGTTAACAGCTGATCTTTCAGCAGAAACTCTGCAAGCCAGAAGGGAGTGGCAGGATATACTTAAAGTGATGAAGGAGAAAAACCTACAACCAAGATTACTCTACCCAGCAAGGATCTCATTCAGATGTGATGGAGAAATTAAAACCTTTACAGACAAGCAAAAGCTGAGAGAGTTCAGCACCACCAAACCAGCTTTAAAACAAATGCTAAAGGAACTTCTCTAGGCAAGAAACACAAGAGAAAGAAAACACCTACAATAAAAAACCCAAAACATATAAGAAAATGGGAATAGGAAAATACATATCAATAATTACCTTAAATGTAAATGGATTAAAGGCTCCCACCAAAAGACACAGACTGGCTGAATGGATACAAAAACAAGACCCATATATATGCTGTCTACAAGAGACCCACTTCAGACCTAGGGACACATACAGACTGAAAGTGAGGGGATGGAAAAAGATATTCCTTGCAAATGGAAATCAAAAGAAAGCTGGAGTAGCAATTCTCATATCAGACAAAATAGACTTTAAAATAAAGGCTATTACAAGAGACAGAGAAGGACACTATATAATGATCAAGGGATCAATCCAGGAGGAAGGTATAACAATTGTTAATATTTATGCACCCAACAGAGGAGGACCTCAATACATAAGGCAAATACTAACAGCCATAAAAGGGGAATATTGACAACAACACAATCATAGTAGGGGACTTTAACACACCACTTTCACCAATGGACAGATCACCCAAAATGAAAATAAATAAGGAAACACAAGCTTTAAATGATACATTAAACAAGATGGACTTAATTGATATTTATAGGACATTCTACCCAAAAACAACAGAATACACATTTTTCTCAAGTGCTCAGGGAACATTCTCCAGGATAGATCATATCTTGGGTCACAAATGAAGCCTTGGTAAATTTAAGAAAATTGAAATCTTATCAAGTATATTTTCTGACCACAACGCTATGAGATTAGATATCAATTACAGGAAAAGATCTGTAAAAAATACAAACACATGGAGGCTACACAATACACTACTTAATAACGAAGTGATCACTGAAGAAATCAAAGGGGAAATCAAAAAATACCTAGAAACAAATGACAATGGAGACACGACGACCCAAAACCTATGGGACGCAGCAAAAGCAGTGCTAAGAGGGAAGTTTATAGCAATACAAGCCTACATCAAGAAACAGGAAACATCTCGAATAAACAATGTAACCTTGCACCTAAAGCAATTAGAGAAAGAGGAACAAAAAACCCCCAAAGCTAGCAGAAGGAAAGAAATCATAAAGATCAGATCAGAAATAAATGAAAAAAAAATGATGGAAACAATAGCAAAAATCAATGAAACTAAAAGCTGGTTCTTTGAGAAGATAAACAAAATTGATAAACCATTAACCAGACTCATCAAGAAAAAAGGGGAGAAGACTCACATCAATAGAATTAGAAATGAAAAAGGAGAAGCAACCACTGACACTGCAGAAATACAAACGATCATGAGAGATTACTACAAGCAACTCTATGCCAATAAAATGGACAACCTGGAAGAAATGGACAGATTCTTAGAAATCCACAACCTGCCGAGACTGAACCAGGAAGAAATAGAAAATATGAACAGACCAAACACAAGCACTGAAATTGAAACTGTGATTAAAAACCTTCCAACAAACAAAAGCCCAGGACCAGATGGCTTCACAGGAGAATTCTATCAAACATGTAGAGAAAAACTAACACCTATCCTTCTCAAACTCTTCCAAAATATTGCAGAGGGAGGAACACTCCCAAACTCATTCTGCGAGGCCACCATCACTCTGATACCAAAACCAGACAAAGATGTCACAAAGAAAGAAAACTGCAGGCCAATATCACTGATGAACATAGATGCAAAAATCCTCAACAAAATACTAGCAAACCGAATCCAACAGCACATTAAAAGGATTATACACCATGATCAATTGGGGTTTATTCCAGGAATGCAAGGATTCTTCAATATATGCAAATCAATCAACATGATACATCATATTAACAAATTGAAGGAGAAAAACCGTATGATCATCTAAATAGACGCAGAGAAAGCTTTCGACAAAATTCAACACCCATTTATGATAAAAGCCCTGCAGAAAGCAGGCATAGAGGGAACTTTCCTCAACATAATAAAGGCCATATATGACAAACCCACAGCCAACATTGTCCTCAATGGTGAAAAACTGAAACCATTTCCACCAAGATCAGGAACAAGACAAGGTTGCCCACTCTCACCACTATTATTCAACATAGTTTTGGAAGTGTTAGCCACAGCAATCAGAGAAGACAAAGAAATAAAAGGAATCCAAATCGGAAAAGAAGAAGTAAAGCTGTCACTATTTGCAGATGACATGATACTATACATAGAGAATCCTAAAGATGCTACCAGAAAACTACTAGAGCTAATCAATGAATTTGGTGAAGTAGCAGGATACAACATTAATACACAGAAATCTCTTGCATTCCTATATACTAATGATGAAAAATCTGAAAGTGAAATTAAGAAAACACTCCCGTTTACCATTGCAACAAAAAGAATAAAATATCTAGGAATAAACCTACCTAAGGAGACAAAAGACCTGTATGCAGAAAATTATAAGACACTGATGAAAGAAATTAAAGATGATACAAATAGATGGAGAGATATACCATGTTCTTGCATTGGAAGAATCAACATTGTGAAAATGACATACTACCCAAAGCAATCTACAGATTCAATGCAATCCCTATCAAACTACCACTGGCATTTTTCACAGAAATAGAACAAAAAATTTCACAAGTTGTATGGAAACACAAAAGACCCAGAATAGCCAAAGCAATCTTGAGAATGAAAAATGGAGCTGGAGGAATCAGGCTCCCTGACTTCAGACTATATTACAAAGCTTCAGTAATCAAGACAGTTTGGTACTGGCCCACAAACAGAAATATAGATCAATGGAAAAGGATAGAAAGCCCAGAGATAAACCCACGCACATATGCTCACCTTATCTTTAATAAAGGAGGCAAGCATACACAGTGGAGAAAAGACAGCCTCTTCAATAAGTGGTGCTGGGAAAACTGAACAGGTACATGTAAAAGTATGAAATTAGAACACTCCCTGACACCATACACAAAAATAAACTCAAAATGGATTAAAGACCTAAGTGTAAGGCCAGGCACTATCAAACTCTTAGAGGAAAGCATAGGCATAACACTCTATGACATAAATCACAGCAAGATCCTTTTTGACCCAGCTCCTAGAGAAATGGAAATTAAAATGCAAATTAACAAATGGGACCTAATGAAACTTAAAAGCTTTTGCACAGCAAAGGAAACCATAAACAAGACCAAAAGACAACCCTCAGAATGGGAGAAAATATTTGCAAATGAAGCAACTGACAAAGGGTTAATCTCCAAGATTTACAAGCAGCTTATGTAGCTCAACAACAAAAAAACAAACAACCCAATCCAAAAATGGGCTGAAGACCTAAACAGACATTTCTCCAAAGAAGGTATACAGATTGCCAACAGACACATGAAAGAATGCTCAACATCATTAATCATTAGAGAAATGAAAATCAAAACTACAATGAGGTATCATCTCACACCGGTCAGAATGGCCATCATCAAAAAATCTACAAACAATAAATGCTGGAGAGGGTGTGGAGAAAAGGGAACACTCTTGCACTGTTGGTGGGAATGTAAATTGATACAGCCACTATGGAGAACAGTATGGAGGTTCCTTAAAAAACTAAAACTAGAACTACCATATGACCCAGCAATCCCACTACTGGGCATATACCCTGAGAAAACCATAATTCAAAAAGAGTCATGTACCAAAATGTTCATTGCAGCTCTATTTACAATAGCCAGGACATGGAAGCAACCTAAGTGTCCATCATCGGATGAATGGATAAAGAAGATGTGGCACATATATACAATGGAATATTACTCAGCCATAAAAAGAAGTGAAATGGAGTTATTTGTAATGAGGTGGATGGAGTTAGAGTCTGTCATACAGAGTGAAGTAAGTCCGAAAGAGAAAAACAAATACAGTATGCTAACACATATATATGGAATATAAGGAAAAAAAAAAAAAAAAAGGTCATGAAGAACCTAGTTACAAGAAGGGAATAAAGACGCAGACCTCCTAGAGAATGGACTTGAGTATATGGCGAGGGGGAGGGGTGAGATGTGACAGGGTGAGAGAGTGTCATGGACATATATACACTACCAAATGTAAAATAGATAGCTAGTGGGAAGCAGCCGCATAGCACAGGGAGATCAGCTCGGTGCTTTGTGACCACCTAGAGGGGTGGGATAAGGAGGGTGGGAGGGAGGGAGATGCAAGCGGGAAGAGATATGGGAATATATGTATATGTATAACTGATTCACTTTGTTATAAAGCAGAAACTAACACACCATTGTAAAGCAATTATACTTCAATAAAGATGTTTTAAAAAAAAAAATGATCATTTCAATAGATGCAGAAAAAGCTTTTGACAAAATTCAACACCCATTTACAATAAAAACTCTCCAGAAAGTGGGCTTAGAGGGAACCTACCTCAACATAATAAAGGCCATATATGACAAACCCACAGTAAACATCATTCTCCGTGGGGAAAAACTGAAAGCATTTCCTCTAAGATCAGGAACAAGACAAGGACACCCACTCTCACCACTATCATCCAACATAGTTTTGGAAGTCCTAACCATGACAAACAGAGAAGAAAAAGAAATAAAAGGAATCCAAATTGGAAAAGAAGAAATATAACTGTCACTGTTTTCAGATGACATGATACTATACATATATAACCCTAAAGAGGCTACCAGAAAACTACTAGAGCTCATCAATGAATTCGGTAAAGTGGCAGGATACAAAATTAATACACTGAAATCTCTTGCTTTCCTATACACTAACTACAAAAATCAGAAAGAGAAATTAAGGAAACAATCTCATTTACCATCACAGCACAAAGAATAATAATACCTAGGAATAAACCTACCCAAGGAGGCAAAATACCGGCATGCAGAAACGTATAAGATACTGATGAAAGAAATCAAAGACGACACAAACCCATGGAGAGATATACAATGTTGTTGGATCAGAAGTATCAACATTGTGAAAATGACATACTACCCAGGGCAATCTACAGATTCAATGCAATCCCTATCAAATTACCAATGGCATTTTTCACATAATTAGAACAAAACAATTTACAATTTGTATGGAAACACAAAAGACCCCGACCAGTCAAAGCAATCTTGAGAAAAACAAATGGAGCTGGAGGAATCAGGTTCCCTGACTTCAGATTATAATATAAAGCTATAGTAATCAAGACAGTATGGTACTGGCACAAAAATAGAAATATAGATCAATGGAACAGGATAGAAAGCCCAGAGATAAACTCATGCACCTACGGTCACCTAATCTATGACAAAGGAGGCAAGAGTATACAGTGGAGAAAAGACAGTCTCTTTAATAAGTGGTGCTGGGAAAACTGGACAGCTACACATACAAAAATAAAATTAGAACACTCCCAACACCATACAAAAAAATAAACTCAAAATGGATTAACAATCTACCTAAATGTAAGGCCAGACACTATAAATCTCTTAGAGGAAAACAGGCAGAACACTCTTTGAAATAAATCACAGTAAGATTTTTTGATCCACCTCCTAGAGTAATGAAATTAAAAACAAAAGAAAAAAAATGGGTTCTAATTATACTTAAAATCTTTTGCATAGCAAAGGAAACCATAAGCAAAACAAAAAGAGAACCCTCAGAATGGGAGAAAGTATTTACAAATGAAGCAACCTACAAGGGATTAATCTCCAGAATGTACAAACAGCTAATGAAGCTCAATAACAAAAAAACAAGTAACCCAGTCAAAAAATGGGTGGAAGATCTAAATAGACATTTCTCCAAAGAAGACGTACAGTTTGCCAAAAAGCACATGAAAGATGCTCAACATCACTAATTATTAGAGAAATGCAAATCAAAACTACAGTGAGGTATCACCTCACACTGGTCAGAATGGCCATCATCAAAAAATCTAGAAACAATAAATGCTGGAGAGGGTGTGGAGAAAAGGGAACCCACCTACACTGTGGGTGGGAATGTAAATTGGTACAGCCACTATGGAGAACAGTATGGAGGTTCCTTAGAAAACTAAAAATAGAGCTACCATATGAACCAGCAATCCCAATCCTAGGCATAAATCTTGAGAAAACCATAATTCAAAAGTATGTATGCACCCTGCTGTTCATTGCAGCACTATTTACAGTAGCCAGGACATGGAAGCTACCTAAATGTCCATCAGCAGATGAATGAATAAGGAAGATGTGGTACATGTATTACTCATTCATAACAAGGAATGAAATAGTGTCACTTGCAGAGATGTGGATGAACCTAGAGACCGTCATACAGAGTGAAGTAAGTCAGAAAGAGAAAAAACAAATATCATATAATATTGCTTACATGTGGAATCTAAGAAAATGGTACAGATGAACTTGCTGACAAAGCAGAAATAGAGTCACAGATGTAGAGAACAAACTTATTGTTAAGAAGTGGGTAGAGGGGGTGGGACAAATTGGGAGATTGGGATTGACATATATACACTGCTGTGTATAAAATAGATAACTAATGAAAACCTACTGTTTACCACAGGAAACTCTAGTCAGTGATCTGCAGTGACCAAAATTGGAAGGAAATCTTAAAAAGAGTGGATATATGTATACATACAATTTATTCACTTTACTGTAGAGCAGAAACTAACACAACATTGTAAAGCAACTATACTCCAATAAAAATTTTAAAAAAGTAAAAACAAATTAAATAAAATAAAAGGGAGGGAAGCCCTGTAAGGGAACCTTGCTTGCTCCACCTTTGGCTGCTGTTTGCAAGCCTAGCATTCCCCAATGGGAAGAAGCTTAATTTACATACCCCAGCAACAACACAGCCAATGAGAAACCACAACAACTCAGCCAAAGAGAAGTAGCCACAACCCTAAACTCACACTCTCCTCTAATGGACTTTGTTCAGAAACAGCCCTTCCCAACTTCTCACTTCTCCCTGCAAAAGAATTCTGCCCTCCTTTGTTCTCCAGACTTGCCTGTGTTTCACCATAGTTTGCTTGACCCTAATTGCAATTCCTCTGCTGTTTCTAAATAAACTCATTTTGCTGGTAAAATAACTGGTTATTTTATTTTTCAAGTTGACATTAGACATCTCAGGAGAAAGATACAAATAAACTTTCAAAGTAAAAGTCACTCCATACCAGCCCTGTGTCTCATGAGAAGTTTGTTTAAAAACAAAGTAAACAAATAAAAACAACTGTGTAAGGACTCACCGTTTTAGAATTTTCTGTTTAAAGGAATCTGAAAGAAAGAATGTTAGTCACTCAGGCCTTATTATTTTCAGTAATAAACAGAATTTTATAGAGTAGAATAAAAAAGAAAAAAATTTCTGAGAAATGGCTCACTATACTAAAAGATGAAAAAAAAAAAGAAACTAAAATGAAACAACTGAAGCTGTAGGTCTGGATGCATGGAGTGGGTTGGGTGCAGATAATATGACTTTGTTTGCATCATTCTGATAGACTATCTTACATGAGGGAGAAAGAAGTTTATTCTCAACAATGCCCTTCTAAGAAATGTGGGTTTTCTCTGCCATGGGTGTCAAGGTTATGTAAAAGATATTGGATGTGTACAACACAGAAGACATTAAAAGTCTGCATAAACTGGATGTGAATCTCTATATGCTCTGTACCAGGAGTATAATCTTAGGCAAAGTATTTTACTTCTCTGACTCTCACTTTTTCCTTTCATCTCACCCTAGCACAACAAATACAAACATGTTATGAATATATGTGATTGCAGTTTTAGAAATAAAAATGATTTGAAATTATGAGAATAAATTGCCTTTCAGTTTTGTGTTAACTTGTTATTTAGCTGAAATTCAGCCTCTGTACACCGGTACAGAATTGAATCTCAGAGACAGAGTTTTGGGTGAAGTAGAAAATAATAGCTTTATTGCTTTGCCAGGCAAAGGGGATCACAGCAGGCTAATGCTCCCAAAACTGTGTGTCCCAAACTGGGGGGTGTGGGTAGTGAGGGGTTTTATAGCAGTGGTTCAAAGAAGAGGGCATGATCAGTTCATGGACATTCTTCTGATTGGGTGGTGGTAAAGTAAGTGGGGGTCAGCATCAACAACCTTCTGGTTCCAACTGGTCTGTGGTCTACATTCTTGTGGGCAGCATACAGTTAACTTCTTCCACCTGGTGGGGGTTTCAGTATCTGTAAAACAGCTCACAGATTTTGTTATATATATATCCCTTGAGGGGGAACCAGGACCCTGCCCCAAGGTTGCACTATTGTTTCTTGACTGTTCCTCCCTTGTCTCTGCATCCCCTCCCTTCCCTATTAGCAACTGTTTGAACCTGCCCTTTGGAACTCAGGGAAGGTTATGGAGGCTGAATAAAGCCTGTTTCCTGTAATCAAGAAATGGGGGACATAGAAAGGTTTTTGTGCCCAGGAACCCCACAGGCTCCTGTTTGGTTTCAGTGATGGCATTAAGGATAAGATTTCTTTTTAAGATGACTCTTAATAAGAAACCTGGGAAGAATTGGTCATGTTAAAAGAGAATTTTATTACACTTAAAATATGTTATGAGCAGTATTTCCATAGTTTTAAGTTCTTTCACCTAGAACTATATTTTCTTTAAAGGTATGTTTTCCTTCTAAAACACTTTCTTTGTTTTACCATTTTCAAGAAAATTTAATAAATCAATCTAGTCAAAGGTAAAATGTCCAATTTTATAAAGATTAAATACCAATTACCATATTATATGGATTAATGATGAATTATTAAATAACGAGTTGGCTATTAACATGATCCATAAGATATAAAAAATCATGGATTGAAATTTTATAATTCTAAACTTCCCATGGATATTTTGGAGATTCAAAGTTCGACCCTAAGGCAATCAGTTGAGATGATCCCATAAAGACACGCTTTTCTAATCCTGTAGTCATTCACCTGCTGATTCCATTTTGAGTTATGTTACTTGCAAAGGTTTTGGGAAGATGGTGATTTCAGTGGTTGGCATTTCAAAGAACTTTCTGGTAACTTAATGTTAAGTGAAAAGTGTTATTTTAAAGAATGGACAAAGAAGAATTGATTAAAAGAATTTAGCAGCAAAAGCTATTACTATTAGTATAGAGTGTGGTCAGAGGCTTGTGCTTTGATGGACTAGGATGTATTTTTAAAGTAAGATAGCTTTATTTGTCTCTGTTCTTCCAGTGTTCCCAGATTTGCAGACTCTCTTGCCAACAGCTACAGAACAAAACCCAATCTCACTTATGTTCTGCATCATGCACACTGTTATCAGTTCACCTTGTATTGAAAACTAATATTTCTTTACAACTTAATCTACTCCAGGATTTCATTTTTAACCATTTTTCAAAAAAATAATTGTTAATCTTAACCTATTTTAAAAATGAAATAGGTTAGACATAGGAATGATGATCACTTTAACACAATTTTAGAAAAAATAAAATATAATATGATGCAGATTAAAAATTTCAATTCTGTCTTTGTACCTAAAATATTAATTCATCTTTCCAGATATATAATTACACATTGTTATTTTTGAATAACGTGGTATTCATATTGTAAAAAATAATTTTTATAGGAAACAGAGAAATAGGGCAGAGAAACAGATTCCTGTAAACTACAATTTCATGCCTAGTTTCTTTTATGTTATGCTAAGAATTTTATGACTTTATGAACCCCTCATAAGAAAACATTTACATACATTGGGTAGACTGGTGAGATAGTGCCTTAGGCACCTGATGTTACAGGGTTGGTGTGCATTGTGTCAAATAGCTTCAACCTAGGAGGCCAACGGAAGACCAGGAACAGGAATCTAGGTCCTTGTGATAACAAGCAAAGAATTGCAGACTACTACTTCAGGCTTAAATGCAAGGCAAAGTTTATTAAGGCATAGTTACACTCTCAGAGGGAGAGTGGGCTGTTCCTGCAAAGTGAAACCCACCCTCCTGTATAGACTTAATGGTGTTTAAAGGAGTGTTCTGCAAGGAGGTGGGGTGCAATCATGGGTGAGTGACAAGGGGTCATTATTTGATTGACAGTCCCGAGTTATGTAACCAGTTCATTTTTCCACATGCCCTTACCCTTGATTCACTAAGAAAAGCCCATCGGGTGAGGGTGGGGGGGCAAAACCACATGCTGATTTTACTATAGTGACTGTATAATGAGTTTGGGTTTACTATAGGTTATAAGCCTGTCTAGTCTGGGCATGAGCATCCTAGGGAAGATCCCTTGTGTTACTGTGCTCTCTCTTTATCCAGATAAGTTACTCATCACTCAACCATAGTTTCATACGTTCTGGGTGGGGTCAGGGGAGGGTTCCCAGATAGTTGGGGTATAACTTGACTACTCCTCTCTTGTTTTTTTGCCGCTGTCACCTCCTTGCTGCTAATGTCAGGGGAGGGTCCCCAGATGGTTGGGTTGTGGCTTGATTATTCCCCTCTTGTCTTTTCCCCACTGTCACCTCCTTGCTGCTAATGTCAGACTAACTACCTAACATTCCCCCCTCAAGAGTATGGGACCCAATTCTTTGGGACATGGGCGACTATTGCTCTGGCTGCTTCCTGCTGGTAAGGGGCAGAGTTTTGATTGGGTCCCTCCTCTTGCTTTTTTTCAGCTAGGAGGTGGGCTGGAGTGATGACCATCAAGCTGTCCCACAAAGATCTTGGTCTCAGGGCCAGGCTGAACAGGCTGGTCGCTACCTTGCAGAACCATTTGGAATTGAACATCCTATATGCATTCTGAAATGAGTCGAACAAGTAGGTTTATGATACAAGGGACTAACGACAAAACAAAGGCTATCAGGACTAATGGTCTCAACAACGGCAGCAGTCATGTCTATATCTGTGTCTCCATAGAGGAGAGGAAGGACGAAAGCCAGCTAGAGTCCTGTCCTGCTCTCTCTTTCAGATCATCTACTAATTTGATGTTTTTCTTTAAAACCAGGTTTTCTTCAATCTGGCTAGAGGTATTAACATAGAAGCAGCACGTTTCATTTAGCAGGGCACAGACACCCCCAGCCTCAGGTGTTATAACACTGAGGGCCCTCCTATTTTGTAAAACCACCTTGGCCAGAGAATCTAGGGCTGACTGTTGCTCCTTAATGGCTGCTACTGTAAACATCCAGGATTCCTGGACCATGATGGTAAGATTGAGAATGCTACTGTCTAAGAGGGTTATACCTGCAAACCAAAAAATTCCTCTAAAGACACTGTGGATCATTTAGGGCTGATCAAGAACTGGGTTATCATGAGCATCACCACCCCCCCGCCCCATTTGTCTGTTTTGGACATGTCTCAAGGCTTCTTCGAGGAATGACCCCTGAGAAATACCTCCTGAGGAAGTTAAATCTTTTGTAGCCATAATGGTTGCCTCTGGGACAGCAGCAATGATGGGGAAGGCGCCCCTCCAAAGTGTGGAAAGATCTAGATATATACCAGTACCACAAAGAAATGAAAATCCAATGTCCCTCAAGGACACCCCATCATGGGTCCCCAGAACCAGGCCTTGACCTGTTGGGAGTTTTCCTCCAGAAAAAGACTGGGGTCCCATGGCTTAGGATTATATGTGGAAGGCCAAACCCTAGGGAAGTAATCTATACACAGAGGGAAGGATCCGGGTTCTGACTAATTATGAGTGTGATGGGGGGATTAACATAACAAATCTCTGAATATTAACTGGATTATATTATATTTTGGAGGAGGATCTTGCAGGGAGATTGGGTTAAGTAGGTGTCTGATAGTCACACCAATCTCTACATATTCAGTTCTCAGGGCTGAGCTGTTTATGGGGATATGGTCCTCATTAATATATTTATTAGTTGCATTCTTCCTTGAGTTTTCCCAATACAAAGTGAAATTACCTTCGTGTACATTGTATTCATTCTCTTCTGACCGGGGATCCCACCCCAGGCTAGTCTGATTAAAGCTGAGGATATAGGTACAAAAGTAGTCATTTAACCAGCCCAAGGTGGGTCCCATTCATCCGGGTTCTGAAAACAAAGCTGTGCCTTTCCTAGAAACTTGGAGGCTGTACCTACACAGATAGCTAGGCCTGAGGCAAAAAAAAAGTCAGAGTCTACTTGCTTTTGACCCCCATATAAAAGGTAATCCATCCCATAATATTGACCCAGTAAGTTATACAGCTGTTTGATGGAGGTAGGGAAGGCCAATAAGTAGAGTTCCTCTAGGTTTTGGGTTCCCTTGGGGAATATCCAGCAGTGGGTTTTATTGGTTAATTTTGCAACTTGATTTATAGTGAGTGTCACTGGATGGTGAGAATATGAAGAAATGAAGGGAAAGGAGCAAAGTGCAGTAACTGCAAGGAGAGATGCCATATTAGGGAAATAAGAGGCCGTGTGTGAATTAATTTTGTGATGATATGCAGAATATAATAAGAGTGAGCACAGTGAGAAAGGTCAGGAGATACAGTAGGCCTATTACTTCTGCCAGCTGTGGGAATGGTGGGTTCATGGATTTAGAATGTACTTATCTTGCAGTTTTCGTTTGAACAGGAGCCAGAGGTCCTCCAAAGGCTCACAGGTGTACTCAGCTGGGGAAATGTCCTCAGGTGCAGTAGCTGTCCAGGACTTTACCCAGGAATGATGAATCCAACTGGGGATCCCTGTATTTTAACAGCTATAGGGTAAGAGAGCAAGACTGGATAGGGTCCTTCCAGGTCAGCTGAAGTTGAGAACCAGGGGAGGTGTCTTTCCAAGTTTCAATGAGTACTTGTGTTCCTGGAGAGTAGAGGCAAGGAGTAGACTCTGGGGAAGGAAGCCTTTTACCCCGTAGTCCTGGAGGGCTTGTTGGAATTGTCCAAGGGAGGTGACATAAGATGTAATGGCAGAGGTGTCAGAGTCCACCAGTAGGTCCCCTCATAAGACAGGCCTACCACACAGCATTTCATAAGGGCTAAGGTTAAATAAGACCTTTGGGACTGTTCTAATCCTTAAAAAAGCAATAGGGAGGGTTTCCTTCCAAATGAGGGAGGTCTCTTGCGTTATTTTTCTTAAGGTATTCTGTAAATGTTGGTTGGCTCTTTCTACCTTTCCTGAGGATTGGGGTCTCCAGGAAGAATGAAGGTGGTACTCAATATCTAGAGCCTTGGATATCTGCTGAGTAATTTGGGAAACAAAGGCAGGACAATTATCACTCTTCAGAGACAACAGGAGGCCAAACCTAGGGATGATTTCAGTTACAAGCTTCTGGGCTACGTCTGAAGCTTTTTCTGTCCTGGTGGGGAAAGTTTCCACCCAGCCCGTAAAGGTGTCCATGAACACCAAAATGTGCTTATATCCTCGGTAGGGAGGAACCATTTTAAAGTCATTTGCCAGTCTTCCCCTGGATATGTTCTGTGTCTCTGAGCCAGAAGGGCCAACAGTGGTGGCTTACTTCCCTGAGGGTTGTTAGTCAGACAAGTATGCCATGATGAAGTTACCTTATTAACTACACTGCAAAATCCCTCCCCAGAGGAGATAGAAGAAACAATCTGGTATAAGGCATCCCTCCCTAGGTGACAGGCCTCATGCAAAGATTTAATAATTTTCCATTGGAGCAATCGGGGCAGGTGAATTAAGCCCTCTCTCTGGTATCATCTGTCTGGGTCAAGGTGGTACCCGTGATTTATGGCCCATTTGATTTCCTCAGGCAGGTAAGATGGGGAAGGGAGAGAACTAAGGGAAGGAACTAAGGCACACTCTATCACAAAGGGCTGAAGGGCTGCCTGTTGAGCAGCCTGATCAGCTAGCCGATTTTCTTTTGTTATTTCATCGTTGCCCTTCTGGTGACTTCTGCAGTGAATCACTGCTCCCTGGGAAGGCTTGAGGACTGCCTCCAAGAGAGAGAGAATTTGAGGTCCATACTTTCAGGTAGCCAGAACGTGCCGTCAGGTAGCCACGTTCCTTCCAGATAGCAGCATGAGCATGCAGAACCAAAAAAGCATATTTAGAGTCAGTATGTATATTAAGGGCCTTATCTTCAGCCAGGGTTAAGGCTCGGGTTAAAGCAATTATTTCTGCCAGTTGGACTGAGGTCCCTGGGGGAAGAGTCCGGGCCTCAGTAACCTGTGTCAAGGACACCACTGCATACCCTGTCCTTCTACATCCTTCAGAAACAAAACTACTTCCATCAGTGAACCAAACTTCCTCTGGGTTTTGTAGTGGAATATCAGTTAGATCTGGTTGGGGCAACAAGGAATGAGATAGAATATCTTCACATTGGTGAACTGGCAGACCTTCTTCAGGTAGGGGGAGCAGGGTGACTGGATTTAAAGAGGAGTAGACCATGACACGTATGTCTGGATTCTCCAACAGTAATGCCTGATATTTGAGGATCCTGTTATCCGTGAGACAGAAAATGGTCTTTCCCTTCCAAGAGAGAGGTAACCTGATGGGGGGTATATACTGTCAGGGGTTGCCCCAATGTAAGCTTGGAGGCTTCTTCCACCAATAAGGCCAAGGCAGCAGCTACCCTAAGACAACTGGGCTATTCAGTGGCCACCAGGTCCAGTCTCTTTGACATATATCCTATAGGTCTCTGGACAGGGCCAAGTTCCTGAGTTAAGACTCCTAAAGCCATCCCTTATTTTTCTGCCATGAATAGCTGGAAAGTTGTATCAGTTCTTGGGATTCCCAAGGCTGGGGCCTGGGATAGTAATGTCTTTAGCAGTTGGAAAGCTTGGGTTTGGTTAGGGCCCCAGAGCAGAGATTTAGAGTCAGATTTTCCCTTCAGGTCCTCATAAAAACGTTGTGCTTTTAGTCCGCAGTTAGGAATCCATGCTCTGTAATACCCCATGAGGTCTAAAATGGCTCAGAGCTAAGTTTTCAGGTAGTTGGTTCTGGCAGATCTAAAATCCCTTGTATTCTATAGGGGGAGAGACTTCATTCTCCTGGGGAGAGGATTACTCACAGATATTTGACTTCCTGCTGTGCCAATTGGACCTTGGACTTAGAGACTTTATAGCCTTGTTTTGCCAAAAAATTGAGGGGCTGAGTAGCATGAGTTAAGGCTCTCTCATGGTCCAGGGAACAAATAAGAAGGTTATCCACATACTGTATGATAGTCCCTTCCTACAGGTGTAGATCTTGGAGGTCCTTGGCCGGGGCCTGGCCAAAAATGTGGGGACTGTCTCAGAACCCTTGGGATGGGGCTGTCCAGATGAGTTATTGTCCTCTATTCCCTTCCTCATGCCACTCAAAAGCAAAGAGGTAGTAGGACCAGGGTTCCAGAGGTATGGCAAAGAAGGCATCCTTTAGGTCTAACACAATAAACCAGGAGGCTGTGCCTGGTATGGTCCCCAACAAGTTGCACAGGTTGGGGACTACTGGATGGAGTGGGACAACTGCCTCGCTGATAGCCCTTAAGTCTTGAACCAGTCTGTATTCTCTGTTTGGCTTCTCAACAGCTAAGATAGGATGTTGCAAGGAGAACTGTAAGCAATAAGTAGCCCTTATTGTAAAAATTTGGGTATGAAAGGCTGCAGTCCTCTTAGGGCTTCTGGAAGAATTGGATATTGTTTCTGATTGGGGAAAGAGGTTGGATCTCTTAAGGTGATAAACACTGGGGAAGCGGTTATAGCTCTCCCTGGCATTCCATCGGCCCAGACCTGGGGGTCTACTGGCAAATCAGCTAAGGCTGGTGTGCCAGTCCTCAGAGGAGGCTGTGTCTCTAAGACTAAGAACTGGCGGATGTTACTGTGGTGGTTCTCCCAAGTACCAGTCTGGTTCCCAGCTTGTTCATGATGTCCCTACCTAACAGTGGGTGGGGGCATTCAGGTATGACCAGGAAGGAATGAGAGAAAGTAAGTCCTTCCCAGTAACAACACAAAGGGACAGTAAAAGGCTTAGTAGTAAGTCTATCTGAGACCCCTGTAGCCTAACAGGAGTCAGAGGAGAAGGGTCCAGAGAAGGAAAATAGGACAGAGTAGGTGGCCCCCATACCCAATAAGAAAGATATGGTCCTACCTGCCACATCCAGGTTTGCCCTTGGCTCCAGTCCAGTAACACTGACATTAAACAGGGGGGTCATCAGGAGTGGAGGGTTCTGTCTATCCAGGGCCATCTGAGGGGCTTCCCCTGGCCCCTGGGCACTTTGGCCCAGGGGGCAGATGACTCTCCAATGGCCACTTTTTGATACTTTGGACAGGGCATTGTAGGAGGCTTGTCCTTGATGCGGCATTCCCTTGTTCAGTGACCAGGCTTTCTGTAGACCCGGCATTGGTCTTGCCTTCTGTTGGGATGGGTCAGTGTTTCTCTGGATGGGGGTTGCCCCTGTAGGGTTGCCAATAATTGGGCCTGCCTATTTTCTTTCCTCATTTCCTTCTCCCATGCCTTGACCTCCTCCTCCTGTTCCCGGTTATAAAAGGTAGTGGTGGCTGTAGCTAGAAGTTCATCTAGGTTAACATTGGACTCCTGTGTAAGCTTTTGGAGCTTCCTCCAATGTCCAGTGCGGACTGGGTAAGGAATCTCTCCTTTAAAATGGTTTTTCCTTCAAGGGAGTCCAGGTCTAGGTTGGTATATTTAATTATTTCCTCCTTGAGCCTTTCCAGGAAGGCTGTAGGGTTTCTGTTGGGTTCCTGGTTGATGGCAGAAAGCTTTGAGTAATTAATGGGTTTCCTTCTGCTTGCTTTGAGTCCAGCTTTTATACAGATTATAAAATGTTCCTTTCCCCGTTTGTTCATTGGAGTTATTGTAATCCCAATGAGGATCCATATTGGGAATGGTGGTTTCCCCCACAGGGCATTTTGAGCTGGATAAATGGAGGCTGTCTGTAAAGTTACAGGCCTCCTTCAGGATCTTTTCCTTCTCAGTATCTGATAGAGTTTGCCCCAAGATTATCATGACATCCTTCCAGGCTAAGTCAAAAGTCAAGGTTAAGTTTTGGAAGTTGTCAATGTAGTGGTCAGGATCATCAGAAAATTTACCTAGTTCCTGTCTGATCTGCTTCAACTCCAGGAGTAGAAGGCTTCTGAATGAGTTGGGGTCTGAATTTACCCATTATCTCCACCAAAGGGCAAATTCTATGGGGAGGACTTGTGGGAGTCAGATCTCTGGGGAATGTGGTAAGGGGGCTGTCGGTGGCAAAAAGGGATAGACGGAGGATGGGGTGGTTTTAGTGCTATCCCCAGCTTTAAAGATTTTCTCCCTTTGGCTCTTATCTGGCTCAGGTTCCCTTTTGGCATGGCCCGGCTCAGATGGATCCTCTCGAGGAGAGGATGGGGGCTGTCCCATCAGAACCAGCACAGCAGAGTCAAATTTACAAGTCTTGCAGAGGTCTTCCTAATCTCTAAGAGTGAAAAAGGTTTGAACATAAGGAATCTCGCTCCATTTTCCTTGTCATTTGCAGAATAGATCTAGTTGAAGGATGGTATTAAAGTTAATGCTACCATTTAAGGGCCACTCTTCTTGGTCCCCCAGCTTATACTGGGACCAAGTGGTGCTGCAGAAAAAGACCATTCTCTTTTTCTTTAGGGTGTCAGGGTCAAAGGCCGACAAGTTCTTGAGGATGGAACCTAAGGGAGTGTCAGGTAGTGGGAGGCCAGAGGTTTGGTTACCATCTGGAAAGAAAGAATACACACCACAGAGGTCAGGGGCATCCCAGAGTCCTGATATCCCTACCATTTGCAGGAGAGGGCATCCCCTCCTCCTGGTATCAGTGGAGAGCCCTGACCATAGGCCCACCAGGACTACTGTCTGTTCCCTCTGGCCCCAAAGGCAGTGTCACCAATAGAGATCCCCCTGCCTTACTGGCAGTGAGGACACACAACATTCAGGGAGAGCAACAGACCATGTGCCAATGGTTGTGTCACCTATAGAGATTCTCTCACCTGGATGAGCAATTTGTTTGATAGAGAGAATATGCAACATTAAGGCTATGTCACCAAAAGAGATTCCCTAACCTTAACGAGCAGTTTGTTTGTACTCTCTGGCTCCTCAATCTCATAATAGCATGGTTATTCCTCCTTTCCCATTGCCAGTGGGCCAGGGCTCCTTTGTGGGTAATCAGGACCATAAAGGCAAGTCCCTAGAGATTCCTGACAGGCTGGCAATTGGCAAGGTTTGGGTAGTGGTGGAAACTGTTCTGGGTGGCCAAGTGGAGGAAGAGTTCGTTCCCCTTAGGGACCATGCAAAACAGATGTTTGAGATGACAAGGAAAAGAATGAGATCTCAAATAAGAGCAGTCTGGCCAAAAAGAGGCCTCTCCTCGAGGTCGGGGCACGTGGAACTGCTGAGAGTCCTCACAAATACAACAGATTGAGTGTTTTAGGTGGCCGTCAGCCTGATCTATCAACAGAAGAAAGCTCCTTTGAGTCTCAAAAGGGGAAAGAAGGGCCCCAAAAAGAAAGTGGAAAAACCTCCTAGAGTCCCGCGATTGATCTTGGTTCCAGCCAAAGACAGAAAAAATGATTATCAGGTCCCAGTAAGTTGAGCTGGAGAGAGGTTCAAAGCCTTCTCAATAGCCATAATTCAAGGAAGCTTGTCAGGGAGGTCGGTTTGACAAGAGAGGTGTACATATTTAACAAAATCAGAAGGTGCCAGTTCGTCCAATGTTTCTGCCAAGAGTGGTGAAGGACGCAAGCGAGAGGCCGGAGAGGAGAGTTGTGGGTAGGAAAATAATGGATAAAGATCTCCAGGGAACAGCATTTGGATCATCTCAGGTTAGCACCATCACACACACAGCAGCCCTTTCTCAGTCATATTAGGCAAGGAACAGAGGTATGTAAGACAGAGGAGATAAAACCAGGCGGGGCAATTGTCATGCAATGGTCAAAAGTCTGAGGAAGCTGCAAGGGGGGCGGGTCAAACATAAGTTTAGCGATCTGAGTCATGGCACCAAAAATGTTACCGTGTTGGCATGCGTTGTGTCAAATACTTCAACCAAAGAGGTCAACGGAAGACCCGGACCAGGAATCTCGGTCCTTGTGATAACAAGCAAAGAATTACAGACTACTACTTCAGGCTTAAATGCAAAGCAAAGTTTATTAAGACATACTTACACTCTCAGAGGGAGAGCGGCCTGTTTCTGCAAAGTGAAACCAGCCCTCCTGTACAGGCTTAAGGGTGTTTATAAGGAGTGTTCTGTGAGGAGGTGGGGTGCGATCATGGGTGAGTGACAGGGTATCATTATTTGATTGACAGTCCCGAGTTATGTAACCAGTTCATTTTTGCACATGCCCTTACCCTTGATTCGCTAAGAAAAGCCCACGGGGGCGGGGGTGGGGGGTGGGGGGCACGCAAAACCACATGCAGATTTTATTATAGTGATGGTATAATGAGTTTGGGTTTACTATAGGTTGTACACCTGTCTAATCTGGGCATGCGCAACACGGGGAAGTTCCCTCGTTACAGTGCTCCCTCTTTATCAGGATAAGTTGCCGACCACCCGACCATAGTTTTGCCCATTCTGGGTAGGGTCAGGGGAGGGTCCCCAGATGGTTGGGGTGTGACTTGATTATTCCCCTCTTATCTTTCCACCACTGTCACCTCCTTGCTGCTAATGTCTAACTACCTAACATTGACATTGACATTTTTAGTTAAATTTGCATGTTTAGCACCAAAAAAACCCCTCTTTTCATTATTATAGTAGTTCTATTAATGGATATATATTTCTGCTAAAGAATAATACTAAATTTCACTTGAGTTTCTATTACTTAGAATATTGAATACCTGAAGTTCCTAACTTCTAGTAGCTTGGTCATGAGATATTTTTAAAACAGTATGTGTGATCCAGAAAGCATATGGAATTAATTATCTTTTTAAAGTGGAAGCTTTAATATATTTTCAATACTTTTATCAGAGTATTGCACTTTAAAAATTATTAGGTAATTCTTTCTATCTCTCTAGGATCAGACAGTTAAAATGTAGAGAATATCTTGAAGTTTTTGCTCTAAGCTTGTGATATCACTATATTCCACAAAGAGGGTGTCCCTGAGGCATTCAACAACAGAAATGCCGCACCTGAGGTGTTTATTAGGAGCTCTTCGTGGTAAATTTTCTCCAAATTGCAATGCCCCCCCACTCTGATTCTGGAAGAGGGCAAACACAGTTTTTACAATGTTTCATTGGCATGGGAAACCAGTAGTGATATCTACTGAGATTATGCTTATAAAATACGGTTACATGAAACTTAATTAATTTTTGAAAGTAAGATTTGACATACGTGTTTTCAATCAGTATATTCACCAGACTGCCATGGTCCAAGCACCTTACTGGAGGTGGCCTGAGTTTAATGAGGAAATGTGATACTCAGTGAAGTTAACAGTTATTCTCGTTTGATTTCTGCACAGAAATGGGATTAGTGGATTCAATAATTTTAATCCAATTAAACCCAGCTTTCACAGGCAAAAAATTTCTTTTTTAATTTCTAAAAATGAATCGCCATTTGAGAATAATAATAAGATACAATGAAAGTTATTCAGAAAATGGCAGATATAAAACTTCTATTCCAAGTATAGATCTTGGACTCAGTAGTAGAAAAAACAGTGATTGAACTCATCTGATATGAAAAAAAAAAAAAAAAAATTAGCCAAAAATAGCCATGAAATTATGTGAAGTAGAGAGTTGGATCAATTGTCATCAATGAGGAAACTTGCCTAAACTTCATTGTGCCTAGGGATAATGGATAATGATGCTATGGGAATTGCTCTATAAATAAAAATTTTAAAACTTTCAAAATATGAAGGCCATCTAAACGGTTTTTTCTACAATGATTAAAGCCATGTAAAACTCAGTTCAAAACTTAAAAAATACTTCAATAATTCAAAAACATTATGGTAATGTTTAGAATGTTTTTTATAAGATTTATACTTAACAGCTACAGGGGAAAAATTCTACATTACACTAAATACACTTATTGAAACACTTCTTTTGAGAATACTTACTGAAAAGTGAAAGAAAAAAAAATTCACATTCTGCCTTACTCGTTAAAAAGAATGGCTCAATTAATATTTGGACCATAATATGGCAGGGAAAATAACATTTATCTTTTAGCAAATATACATTTGAGAAGATAAATAGAAAACATCTTTAATGATTAGAAGAATCAAGTGTTAAAAAAATTTCACAGTATGGGAAATGTTTAATAATGCTGGATGAGAGTACATATGCTTCCAACTAGTCAAACTGTGCTATTTAAAAATGTCCATGTCCAACCTGGAAGAAATGGACAGATTCTTAGAAATCCACAACCTGCCGAGACTGAACCAGGAAGAAATAGAAAATATGAACAGACCAATCACAAGCACTGAAATTGAAACTGTGATTAAAAATCTTCCAACAAACAAAAGCCCAGGACCAGATGGCTTCACAGGCGAATCCTATCAAACATTTAGAGAAGAGCTAACACCTATCCTTCTCAAACTCTTCCAAAATATTGCAGAGGGAGCAACACTCCCCAACTCGTTCTATAAGGCCACCATCACCCTGATACCAAAACCAGACAAAGATGTCACAAAGAAAGAAAACTGCAGGCCAATATCACTGATGAACATAGATGCAAAAATCCTCAACAAAATACTAGCAAACAGAATCCAACAGCATATTAAAAGGATCATATACCATGATCAAGTGGGGTTTATTCCAGGAATGCAAGGATTCTTCAATATATGCAAATCAATCAACGTGATACATCATATTAACAAATTGAAGGAGAAAAACCATATGACCATCTCAATAGATGCAGAGAAAGCTTTCGACAAAATTCAACAGCCATTTATGATAAAAGCCCTGCAGAAAGTAGGCATAGAGGGAACTTTCCTCAACATAATAAAGGCCATATATGACAAACCCACAGCCAACATTGTCCTCAATGGTGAAAAACTGAAACCATTTCCACTAAGATCAGGAAAAAGACAAGGTTGCCCACTCTCACCACTATTATTCAACATAGTTTCGGAAGAGTTAGTTACAGCAATCAGGGAAGAAAAAGAAATACAAAGAATCCAAATCGGAAAAGAAGAAGTAAAGCTGTCACTGTTTGCAGATGACATGATACTATACATAGAGAATCCTAAAGATGCTACCAGAAAACTACTAGAGCTAATCAATGAATTTGGTAAAGTAGCAGGATACAAAATTAATGCACAGAAATCTCTTGCATTCCTATACACTAATGATGAAAAATCTGAAAGTGAAATTAAGAAAACATTCCCTTTTACCATTGCAACATAAAGAATAAAATATCTAGGAATAAACCTACCTAAGGAGACAAAAGACCTGTATGCAGAAAATTATAGGACACTGATGAAAGAAATTAAAGATGATACAAATAGATGGAGAGATATACCATGTTCTTGCATTGGAAGAATCAACATTGTGAAAATGACATACTACCCAAAGCAATCTACAGATTCAATGCAATCCCTATCAAACTACCACTGGCATTTTTCACAGAACTAGAACAAAAAATTTCACAATTTGTATGGAAACACAAAAGACCCCGAATAGCCATAGCAATCTTGAGAACGAAAAATGGAGCTGGAGGAATCAGGCTCCCTGACTTCAGAGTATATTACAAAGCTACAGTAATCAAGACAGTTAGGTACTGGCACAAAAACAGAAACATAGATCAATGGAACAGGATAGAAAGCCCAGAGATAAACCCACACACATATGGTCACCTTATCTTTGATAAAGGAGGCAAGCATATACAGTGGAGAAAAGGCAGCCTCTTCAATAAGTGGTGCTGGGAAAACTGGACAGCTACATGTAAAAGTATGAAATTAGAACACTCCCTGACACCATACACAAAAATAAACTCAAAATGGATTAAAGACCTAAGTGTAAGGCCAGGCACTATCAAACTCTTAGAGGAAAACATAGGCAGAACACTCTATGACATAAATCACAGCAAGATCCTTTTTGACCCAGCTCCTAGAGAAATGGAAATAGAAACAAAAATAAACAAATGGGACCTAATGAAACTTAAAAGCTTTTGCACAGCAAAGGAAACCATAAACAAGACCAAAAGACAGCCTTCAGAATGGGAGAAAATATTTGCAAATGAAGCAACTGACAAAGGATTAATCTCCAAGATTTACAAGCAGCTCATGCAGCTCAATAACAAAAAAACAAAGAACCCAATCCAAAAATGGGCTGAAGACCTAAATAGACATTTCTCCAAAGAAGGTATACAGATTGCCAACAGACACATGAAAGAATGCTCAACATCATTAATCATTAGAGAAATGAAAATCAAAACTGCAATGAGATATCATCTCACACCGGTCAGAATGGCCATCATCAAAAAATCTACAAACAATAAATGCTGGAGAGGGTGTGGAGAAAAGGGAACCCTTTTGCACTGTTGGTGGGAATGTAAATTGATACAGCCACTATGGAGAACAGTATGGAGGTTCCTTAAGAAACTAAAACTAGAACTACCATATGACCCAGCAATCCCACTACTGGGCATATACCCTGAGAAAACCATAATTCAAAAAGAGTCATGTACCAAAATGTTCATTGCAGCTCTATTTACAATAGCCAGGACATGGAAGCAACCTAAGTGTCCATCATCGGATGAATGGATAAAGAAGATGTGGCACATATATACAATGGAATATTACTCCGCCATAAAAAGAAATGAAATGGAGGTATTTGTAGTGAGGTGGATGGAGTTAGAGTCTGTCATACAGAGTGAAGTAAGTCAGAAAGAGAAAAACAAATACAGTATGCTATCACATATATATGGAATCTAAGGGGAAAAAAAAAAAAAAGGTCATGAAGAACCTAGTGGCAAGACAGGAATAAAGACACAGACCTACTAGAGAATGGACTTGAGGATATGGGGAGGGGGAGGGGTAAAATGTGACAGGGTGAGAGAGTGGCATGGACATATATACACTACCAAAAGTAAAATAGATAGCTAGTGGGAAGCAGCCGCATAGCACAGGGAGATCAGCTCGGTGCTTTGTGACTACCTAGAGGGGTGGGATAAGGAGGGTGGGAGGTAGGGAGATGCAAGAGGGAAGAGATATGGGAACTTATGTATATGTATAATTGATTCACTTTGTTATAAAGCAGAAACTAACACACCATTGTAAAGCAATTATACTCCAATAAAGATGTTTAAAAATAAATAAATAAATAATAACCAAGACATGGAAAAAATAATAATAAAAAAATAGTAATCAAAATGTCCATGTCAATAACAAAGTACATGAAAAAAAATTGGGGCGTGAGTTATTAAATGAAGAATACATTAAGAAAGATTTCTAACAGTAAATGACCTCTTCAAAAAGTTAATATTTTTTGGGAAAGCCAAGTGTGTAGAAATACTGAGTGGGGAAAATATGCTTGTTTGATTGTAATTTCAAAAAAAAAAATCACAGTGAGATTATATAGCCAACACTGTAGATTAAACTTAATTTTTATACCATCAACAAGCTGTATCTATAAGTACATCATTGTCTATAGGACATATTATTGCAGTTGGTTTTATTCAAAGGCAGAAGGGAAGAAGTGAGGGTTGAGGGGTTTTGAGTGGAGAGAGGGTATGAAAAATACAATAGACTCTGTATCCCCAAAAGATTCCCTAGTTTTCACATCAAAATTGTCAGATATAAAGTTGACTTACTCACTTTTCTTTTATAAATATGCAGTCATTTTTAAGTTGATGACTGAACGGGGCTGTCATTTGTGTTTTGAATGATTGAATGGGGCTGTCATGTGCTTCTTAGCAGATATTTTCAAACACAATTTAATTTTCCCACTCAAGATAAAGTTTACTTATTAAAATCATTAATCATTTTACTTTAAAATAATTTCAAATTTATAAAAAGTTGCAAAGAGAGGAAGGTAGTACAGAGAGCTTCCTAATATCATAATACCTTTTTCTCAGTCTCTAATAATGCATGCACCTTATATAAAGAGTGATGCATTTGTCAAAACTAAGATATTAACATTATTAGTAAAGTACTATTACATAAACTACAGACTACACTGATTTCACCAGATTTCTACTGTCCTTTCTTTCTTCCAAAACCTGGTCCAGGATACCAGTTACATTTAATTATTAAGTCTCCTTAATACTCTCATATCCACGGCAGTTTCTTAATCTCTGCTTATTTTTCACGATCTTGAATGTTTAAATGACTATTGGTCAGACACTTGCTGGAATACCCCTCGATTTAAGTTTGACAGATGTTTTTTTCATGATTAGACAGGGTTATAGATTTTTGAAAGAAATGTCATATAGGAAAATTGCCTTTCTAATCACATCACATCAGAGTGTACATGACATTGACATAATTAGACATTTATATAATTTTATATTTTGTCTCAGGGTCATAATATTATTAAAGTTGCACAAATACAAAATTCAATTTGCTATGTGCTTATAAATAAATTTCTCCAGTCAGTTTGTAATATGTTTGGTGTTGAATATAGAATTTGGATTTTTTAATCTAAATAAGTCTAATTTGTAAATCATAATATAGTCATTTAATAATTATCTTATTATTGATAAGATATACCCAATATACCATGATATATTGGTATATATATCATGATATATATGATATATCCAATCTATGATATACCCAATTTACCATACATATGTATATGTATCTATGTATGTATGCATCTGTGTGGTGAGTGCACATGTATATGTATGTATGTACATATATAAATATACACATGCACACATTGAGAGTAGTATAAATTTGTAAGGCATCTTAGAGTAATGCATATAGACTAAGTAAGAGTTTAAATTTCTCCCATTTCTCTCTTCTATTTCCATTTTTGATAACTAAATTATTGGCAGTGTTAATGTATCTCAAATGCTTACATAGGTTTAATTCTTTTCATTTCAATTTTTATAGTCACTGATTTCATTGAGTGTACCCTGTAAATCTTTATTCAGTCACAAAAACTGTAAAAAAAAAAATGTTGCCTTCCTTTTCTTGTTCTACTTCATTTCTAGTTATTATGAAAGTAGACAGTGGAATGAGCCATGAATTAGCCAAAATTCTAGCAATAGCTGAGTAGGAAAAAAAAACAAATGCTGCTCTGATCATTCATACTTTGGCTCTTAAAAGGGACAATATAGCAAAAGCAAACTTTTTAATGTTTTAATTTTTTTCTTGAAAACCATAGTAAACTTTTTTGTCTGTCTGTTTAGGTTGGTAAGTTTTTTTCCCCTCCCCATAATTTTGAAAGTATCTTATCCTTGATGTGACTGTTGGCTGCAAACTGCCTTCTTCCTTATACTGCATTTTCTTATTAGTCTACGAGTTTTAATACTGACATTATAAATTCCTGAATCTGCAATGTATTTCCTTTGTGAAGTGGGGTAAGCCATATAGCATTGCAAAGTCTTTATTTCCTCATTTGTAAAATTGAGATAATGCTGCTTTATGCCTTTCATGCATTTGCCAAAGGAATTAGATGAAAAAATGTAGAAAATGAAAAAATGAAAAAACATGGCTGATTGCCTGAGCTGATAAATAAATAAATGAAAAGGTGTGAAATGACTGATTGGCTGACTGAGTGAACAAATGAGTGGATATATACAATGATCATGACTCACAATCATCTGAAATACTTGTCACCTTGGGATATGTAGGCCTACATAGTTGACCTCATAAACTGATTTTGTCTGATGTTGTCAAAATTTTCATCTTTTCTAGGTTTTCATCCTTCCCTTTGATCTGTGGTTCCCATATATAAAAACTGAAATTTATCTGTGATCTATATAGCCTCTGTCATTTCAATTTGATTAAGAGCCATGAAGACCTCAGCACACCTTTCTTCCATTGTCCTTAACCCATAGAGTTAGGTAGATTTGGCATTTCTCTCCACTATTTTATAAAATTTAAGTGAGATTTATGTGATTTCAGTGTGCATGTTTAGGATTACATTGATCTACATGACTTCAAGTGTATTAATTCCCTTTTTTTCTCTCATCCACATATCACATACTATCTCTTACTACTAAACACAGTGCGTTAGAGTAGAATCTTCTAATCCTTTGCCTGATGATATGGGCATTCCTCTTTTTAGGAAAATAGGTATTGATATTTATACCTATCCCTGATTAATGAAAATTTTATTCTTTGGCATTACCAAAGATTCAGCTGAAACCAGAAAGGACTTTGTGCCAACTGGAAAGTAAAGAGAATCCTATAACATTACCTTGGGGAATCTAGGATTTCTCCTAATTTTGTCTATGACTGTTACATTCCTTCTTCATGAAAATATGCTCTTATTTTTAGGCCTAATCACACAGATACACAGACAGTTTCTTATTTACATATTCTGTAGCATTGAAATAAACAGTGCATTTGGAAATGAATTTAGTATAAGAGCATGAATAACTTCAAAATACTTTCCTGTGCCAACAAAAAATTGGTACTTGCCATCTGCATCTACAGGGATTAGGTCACTAGCCACCACAGCCACTGACCTTCTATACGCCCTGAAAGGAGTTCAGGGTGGAGATCAGGAATGAGGCACTGCTCTGGGAAAAACTGGTAGAACAAGCCTTCAGATAGTTAGGTATTTTCAGGAGAAGATTTTATGAGCCAAATTCTTGCATCTTCTCATATCTAGAAAAGCACTGAAATCATTAATGGTAACATCTGCTCCTTGTGACTAGCAGGAAGCCTCTGACAAAATGTGCGCTTGACTGCACGTATACCCGCTTCTCTAAAATCTTATATAATACTGACCTCTCCCCCTACCTCTTTGGAGCAGTTTCTCTGGGCTATCTGAAATGCTCTCTCCTGGGCTATAGTCCTCACCTTGACCCAAATAAGGCTTAACTCACAACTCTCACGTTGTGCATTTTTTTTCAGTCGACACCTGTGTGTCAAATTGTTTTATTTACCTTTGGAAAGTAATTTATTCACTGGCAATGTTCAATATATTCAACATCTGGCAGAGTATCATAGATGTTACAATTTTCTCTGCACTAAGGAATTGATTAGTTATATTATCTTTGGAAGCAGCTTTACTCTGAATGGCTGGTTCACCCTAGAGGCAATATTTCTGAGTAAGCATAATGGATCTAAGTATGCTACTCTTAAATTTGTAGATTGCTCTACTTGGATTGTATGGGTAGCATATGTGCAGTGTGGTCAAAATCAGAATGTAAGTTGGTGTATTTTATTATTTTTGTGTTATGAATCAATCCTTACTTTATATGTTACTTACTTTATATATTTGAACCAAACTTGGGTTCTCTCACCCACACATAGTAAAGCCAATCTACTGATACTGGGTTGTGGTGAAGGAAAATGCAGCATTTATTGTAAAGTTGCCAGTACAAGCAGGATGGGAGGCTCGTGCTCTAAAACTCCAAACTCCCTGAAGGGTTTTAGCAAAGCATTTTTAAAGGCAAGTTGAGGGAGAAGCATCCCAGGGTAGGTGATCAGCTCATGCACAATTCTCTGATTGGTTGATGATGATCAATACTTAGGCACCAGAAGGTCTGGAGGCTATGTGCTCATGATCATCAAATAGGTAATTTCTCCCATTTGGTGGTGGTCTTCGTATCTGAAAAACTCAGGAAATATTCATCAGATACTATTATCTATGTACTTCAGAGAGGAGCTAAAGCAGAGGATACTGGGGAGTGGTGTGTCCCAGGAAAACCTCATAGGGTCCTGCTCAGTTACATACATGCTTTTTTTTCTTGTTGAATTTATGGACAGAATTAATTGGTTAACCTAGAAATACCACTTGTAGCATTCTAAAGTTTCTACTTGTTGAGTCAAATATCTTAAGGTTCATAAAAGCAATAAACATCTTTTCCTGTTAACATCTCTCTACCTCTTTGTCTCTCTGTCTCTGTCTCTGTCTCTCTGTCTCTGTCTCTCTCACTCTAAGCTGTTAATAAATGACCATTGGAAAAATATATGTCTTATAATTTTATTTTTAGCGAGAACAGTATTTAGCTTTTGTGGAAGATTTGTTACAATTTATATATTGAATTCTCATTTTATTGGATGTGCCACAAAATAACTTACTGATGCAGCTGCTATCACAGATACTTTTATAATAGTTTTAGTTTTGCATTTCTTGGCATAATTACTCTACATGACCATATCTCATTTTTTCAGGGTTCCTAGACCAGGTTTCAGCATACTTTGTTATAAACCAAACCTCTCCTGAGTAGCTGGGTAGCACTGTCAGGTGTTACAACCATTACTGTATGAGATAACACTTACCTTCTTAAACAAATACTGCATATTGAATTTATAGAGAAAAGAGGTATTTTAATTAAGAAAAAGACAAAGAACTGCTTTAAGCAGGACTATAGAAGGAGTAATAGGCATATACATTATTGTTATATATTTTATCTTTTTCATTCAGCTTCCTAGCTTTTATAAGATCACAATAACAGAAAAAAAGACTTAGCAACTCAAAATATACTCTGAGCTTCATCCCTTTGTATGAAGTAGGAGCTACTATTATTTATTAAAAATGTATTGTTCCAGTTTATGAATGCAGAGAGGCCTTGTTTTACAGATACACGAATTACAAATAGTTGCAGTCCTACCCTCTTTTCTCCTCTTGCCACCCACAACACTCTGGCCTAGCAGTCGCTCTTCCTACCAAAATTCCAAGCATTGCCTCTTTAAGAGCAATTAAGATACCAAAAACATAAAAAAACAAATAAAAACTTGAGTTTCAGAACTCTGTGAACTTAGATTGGGGAAGTGAAAAATGTTTGAAATCAGGTAAAGTTTAGGTATTGAGTCCTGACTAAGGGCCAGCTCAGCTGTCTTGGTTAAAATAACACCTAACTCATATTTTACAAATGTTTTTACTTTGCTTCCTTACACTACATTCTAATAAGTAAATACACACACACACACACACACACACACACACACACCACACACACACACGCTCACACACATAGGAACTGTGGAAGGCAATCCTATCTTTTGTGTTCTTGCATATTTGTCTTCACGCAAAGAGCAGCCTTGCTTTCTGCTTCCTATAAAAGTGACAGTTACTTAAGCTTAAATTTCCTCAGCTGTGGCGCAAAGCTCACTATGTGCCTGGTATCTATCTGTGACAACTAAGCCAACTCTGGGACTTGGGGACAGAGAAACCGATGCAATTTTGCTAATGTTTATAATTGTTATGCTTGAGTGAAACGGAGCAGGAGACTGTGGGGCTTCTGGGCACAAAAGCCTTTCTGTGTTCCGCATTTCTTGATTATAGGAAATAGGCTTCATTCAGCCTCCATGACCTTCCCTGAGTTCCAAAGGGCAGGTTCAAACAGTTGCTAATTAGGGAAGCGAGGGGATGCAGAGACAAGGGAGGAACAGTCAAGAAACAATAGTGCAACCTTGGGGCAGGGTTCTGGTTCCCCCTCAAGGGATATACATAATAAAATCTTTGAGCTGTTTCGTGGTGGTTAACTGTATGCTGTTAACTGTATGCTGCCCACAAGTATGTAGACCCCAGACTGGTTGGAAAGAGAAGGTTAATGATGCTGACTCCTACTTACCTCACCACCAACCAATCAGAAGAATGTCCACAAGTTGATCATGCCCTCCTCTTTGAACCATTGCTATAAAACTCCTCACTGCCCCCTCCAGGTAGGGACACACAGTTCTGAGGGCATTAGCCTGCTGTGGCCCCTGTCAACTACAAATTGGCACTTGCCACCTACCTCTACATGGATTAAATCAGATGCCACTGCAAGTGCTGACCTTCAACACCCCCTGAAAGGAGTTCAGGGTGGAGATCAGGAATGAGGCACTTGGTGCTCTGAGAAAAACTGGCAGAACAGGTCTTCAGAGAGTTAGATATTTTCAGGAGCTTATTTTATGAGCCCAATTCTTGCATCTCCTCATATCTAGAAAACACTATACTTTTTCCTTCATGGTGACATCTTCTCCTTGTGACTAGCAGTAACCTTCACAAGACCTTCTGCAAAAATATGTGCTTGATTGTATGTATTCTCCCTTCACCAAAATCACATATATATTGACCTTCCCCCCCTTACCTCTTTGGAGCAATTTCTCAGAGCTATCTGAAATGCTGTCTCCCAGGCTGCAGTCCTCATTTTGCCCCAAATAAAACTTAACTCACAACTCTCACATTGTGCATTTTTATTTTAAGTCAACATCCCCTTTGCCTGGCAAAGCAAAATAGTGTTATTTTCTTCTTCACCCAAAACTCTGTGTCCGAGATTTAATTTGGTTTTGGGTTACAGAGGCTGGATTCGGCTTCATGAGCAATAAACTGTCTTGTTTAATACATTAGATCTCATTTTCTACTTTCAACATTTATGGGATTGTAGCTGGTTTACATCTTGCTGTCCTCTGTGAGCTGAGGGTTCTTTTCTAACAATAAATGAAATAAGAATGTTCTAGGTAAGTGTATTGATCTGTTAATCCTTCAGAAATTGCAGAAAATTACTTCCATCCCATCTATTTACTTAATCATTTATTTTCCTGCCCAGAGTAATGAATGTTTTAAGAAATTACATAGAGAAAGCAAACTGGGACCCTGGAGAATTTTTTTTTTCTTTTAGTTTTCTTTTCTTTTCTCTCTCTTTTTTTTTTTTTTTTTTTTTTTGATGTCACAAATAAGAAATTAAGGTGGCATGAGAACATTGTATGCCTAGGATCTGGGGAATCAGTTATGTGAAAAGGTAACATATAAGAATATGACAAGGAAAAATATATGCTTTACATATTTTAAGTCCAGCTTAAGCCTAGACCTATATCTAGGAAAATATAGTTGATATTTTCTTCTTTCTCTTCTCTGTTCTTTTGTCAACTGTTATTCCTAGGACAAAAATGATTGTGTACTTGCTGCAAGTACATGCCAAATACAAGTAAAATATATCCCAAATGTGAGTAAATTGTGCCATCTTTCTTTCAACAAACCACACCCAAATCACTATTTTCTCTCACCTACACAAGTAAACCTACCTCTTAACTATTCTTTCAATCTTCATTCTTGTTTCCTGCTAAGCATTCATCACACTTGAGGCAGATTGATCTTTAAAAACAAAAATGTAAATCTAATCTTATTACACTCCTGCTGTCATCTATACACTAGAGTCAAGGTCATATCCCAATTCCTTACCATAATCTTTGTCCTTCACAATCTGACCTCAGGAACGTTTCAGACCTCACCTTCCACCACTATCTCCTTGCTCACTAAGATCACTGGCTTTCACTGTGTCCTTGGAGCATGTGAACACATTTCTGTCTCACTCTTCTGCTTTTGTATTACAGTCTGTTGCTCCTAAAAGAGAAGGTAAGGAAGCAACTCAATTTTTCTGATTATCAGTGTATCAATGGAAAGGGGAAAAATATTAAAAGGTCCAGATATAAAATAAACAAAAACAACAACAAACAAATAAAGTGAATAAGCACTGACTTTATGTGTGTGTGTGTGTGTGTGTCTGGTCATTCTTTTCATTTTTCCTCTTTCCATCAAAACCTTTTTCCTATTTCATAGTGTCACTTTTATTTTTATGTTTAATGCATATGAAATATTCTACATCAGATACTATGATCTAGAAACTTCAATCTATATTGTCTGATCCAAAACTAGCAATTAAAAATGGTTAGTGAACACTAGGTTGTTTCCATACCTTGGCTATTGTAAATAATGCTGCAATAAACATGAGAGTGCAGGTATCTCTTTGGGGTCCTGTTTTCTTTTCCTTTGGATATATACACAGAAATGGGATTGCTGGATCCCATGGTAGAAGATGTTGATCAAAAAGCGCAAATTTCCGATTAGAAGCTAAATAAGTTCTGGGGATCTAATTCATAACATCACGATTATAGTTAATAATACTACATTATATACTTGAAAGTTACTAAGAGAGTAGATCTTAAGTGTTCTCACCACAAAAAAGAAATGATAATTATGTGGTAATCATTTTGCAATATATAAGTGTATCAAATCAACACCTTGTACATCTTAAACTTACACAATGATATATGTTGATCTATATCTCAGTGAAACTGGAAAAAATTATATCTCATTAAATCTGGAAAAAATGGTTGATGGAATGAGGTGTTACTATGTATGCTTTAGCAGATTCTGTTTAGGCCCTCAAAAGGGAGCATGACAAGGGTGTGACAGTCATTTGAGCAGTCTAATCTTGAAATAAATAGAGTGGAAAAGAAGGAAGACTGAAAGAAACACTTCTGTGATTTATACTAGTCCATTGCTTTTATTCTCTAAGATGAAAAAACACAATACTTAAGGATATATATATATATGTATATATGTTTGTGTATATATATATATATATATATATATATACACACACACATATATATTTTGGGAATATGCGTACAATTGGTACTGCTAATAACACAATATGAATGTTTAATATTTTTAGTGTTTAGTAGCTACTACTAAACATTTTCCCAAAATAATGTAAAATTTTCACCCCTAACTACAATGTATGAAATGGTGTGTGAGAGTTGCTCCATATACTTTGTTGGTATTTTCTTTCACATTTTCAGATATTCTGGCATATATGTAGGCATTTATGACATTTTAACAAATTATGTGTAGCAAATAGTCAGCTGCAATGGAAATACTTGAGCATTTATTAAATCAAACATAATGTCCTCTAATAAGTTGCATAAACTGGGAGTACAAGTTTGCTTTTATAGTTTTTAAATTAAACCCTGACAATCATGGGCAAAATTAGTTGATATTCTGAGTACTAAGTGGTCAAAGAGTTTAAATAGCACCTTTATCCATGTAAAATACATTTAAAACTTGACTTTTTCAGGACACCGCACATATTTCATTCTAGGCCTCCCCACATCACACACATATACAATCTGGACAGCCACTGCACCTTGATCCCCCACACCACATGCCACCTCTTATGTGAGTGCACTCATTATCCTGTCTGGGTTGACCCCACTCCTGTGGATGTCCTCCTCAACTTAGACAGACTATGACCCCCACACCAGGCCAGACTTCTCGCTCTGCTTGGGCCCCCCTGGCCCACTCTGGGCCATGGCATCTCTCTCCTCCACTCTAGTATGCAGATATCTATCTGTGCCTTTTGTGTCTTATTCTGGTCTGCATCCCTTCTACCCTCAAACCCTTAATTCTTTAACTATGAAGTATGAATTTAAAATAGCATTATCATCTCTACTCTTTTCCCATCCCCTTTCTCCACATTCCCCTTTCATCATTCCTTTTCCTTCCTTCACCTTCCTCCCCTTCTCCTTCCCTTCCCTTTCTGAACACTAAATGTCATTAGGAAACAATATATGTGTTCTGGAGTGGACAAGAGAGATGCTGTGGCCCAGAGAGAGGCCTAAGTTGAAGAGGACATCCACAGCAGTGAGGGGAAGTACAGACCAAAACAAGGAGTCAACCCAAACAAGATGAAGGGCATACTCTAAGGGGTGGTTCACACTTTTTGTAATTGTATAAGCTGAAAAGGCAGAGTGCTTAATTTTTACTTATCACTATTTTATCATGACTCTAGTGCACACAGCATCTAAATATTTATGTGAAACACCTTATTCCAAGCAAAGAATAATAAAAATGTTATGTTTTACAATAGCATGTTCATTTGCAAAAATCACAATTAGTTTTTACTTACTAATGGAATAAAAGCAGAGGTTTATTAAATATTAGCAAGCATCAAAGTATTCTATTCTGAAATTTCTAAGAATCAAAGAGACTTTGGGACTTCTCTGGTGGTCCAGTGGTTAAAACTTCACCTTCCAATGCAAGGGGTGCAGGTTCGATCCCTGGTCAGGGAGCTAAGATCCCACATGCACTGCAGCCAAAACACCAAAATATAAAACAGAAGCAATATTGTAACAAATTCAATAAAGAGTTTAAAAATTGTCCACGTCAAAAAAATAAAAAACTTAAAAAAAAAGAATCGAAGTGACTTTGTGACCAAATTATCATAATTTTTATTTTAATTAATACAGTCAGGTAATTATAAAATATTCCCATTGTGTGACAATGTTCAGAAATTCTCTAGCTTTGCATTTACACATTCTCAACACAGTGGACACAACTGAAATATTCTTTAACATTTATGCAGACCATAAACGCTAATACAAATTCACAAACTTAGAATCTCCAAAACCTAAAGTTTCATTAAACTCAGAATTCTTGGAAAACAGTGTAAAAACCTCCAAAGTGTCTTTAAAATGTTTATAAGTCTATATTTTTGATCTCCTTCATTTAAAATGAAAATAAAGACAAAAATAAAAGGATAAGAAAAAATATTTTCTCTATAGTGAGCATCATGATTTTCCTACTCAAAATAATTTTTTTTCTAATATCTTTTGAATTGTCACACCTGAGATAAATTGATATCAATAAAGAATTGCAAGAAAAATTTAACAAAATTTAACTCTACGGAAAGAAAGAGTATGAGTGTGCCAATTTTTTTTTTTTTGAGTGTGCCATTTTTAAAAGAAAATAAGACTTTAAGGTTTAGATAAGAGATCTAAAAAAAGTTTTTAGAGAAAATATGGCATATTGATAGCTCCTCAGAATGCAAAGTTAAACACCTTTAGAAAATCAATATATACCCATATAACAAGTAACTTTGTGATTCTAAAATGACATACTACTCTACATACTAGTTCCTCACTCAATTTCCATGGGCCTACTTATAGTCATGTGTTTAAATGCATACATATGTGTGAAAGGAAGTCACTTCATAGTAATCTTCACATTTTGCCATAGTTGAAATGTATAATGTATTGTAAATAGGAATGATATGGCTATTGCTATGATGAAAATAAAATTTCCACAGGACACAGTTGTTTACATAAAGACAGTGGATAATTTTCTAGAAGTCACAATATATTATTGTCTTTTCATAGAAATAGTTTTATGTACATGCAAACTTTTATGAATGTATCCTGCTCAGAGAGCAGAAAAACTTTATCCATTTGATCCATTATGTATAACTCTAAAATACCAAGCAAACTGAGGAAGGAATATGATAGGTAGAGAATCATCAAATCTGTGAGGATGTTGACTCTGGAGAGTTGTGGTGGGAGCCAGTGCATTTTTCAGTAAGATGAATCAAGGCTTTGAATTTCCACTGGCATTCTGACACTCATTTTTTTTTTTTTTTTTTCTCCCTCAGGTGATTCCTTTGAGAAGAAAAGTAAAGAAGGACAAAGAAGTGAGCAACAGGGGGAAGGAGAGATAGTTCCACTGGGACAAATCTGAAAATATTTCACTGCCTGCCTCCAAGTTCAAGGGCATGCTTTTTAAAGGGCCTGTCCTAGGGAATGAGTGAACAAAGTGTCCTGATAAGGAGATATTAGCAGGGTCTTGGAAAGGTCAAAAATGTCTTGATGCTTTTGAGGACAGTCTTGAAAAGCTGGTAAGACCTGTAGTAACATAATAATAATGAGACAAATCTTAGGTCTTCAAGTGTAAGACCAGGAAAAAGACAAGTGACAATGTAAATAAGTGAACTAAATAATGGGCATTTGATTACAAAAATATATCTTGCAGGGCTTCCCTGGTGGCGCAGTGGTTGAGAATCTGCCTGCCAACGCAGGGGACACGGGCTCGAGCCCTGGTCTGGTAAGATCCCACATGCCGCGGAGCAACCGGGCCCGTGAGCCACAACTACTGAGCCTGCGTGTCTGGAGCCTGTGCTCCGCAACAAGAGAGGCCGCGATAGTGAGAGGCCCGCGCACCGCGATGAAGAGTGGCCCCCGCTCACCGCAATTAGAGAAAGCCCTCGCACAGAAATGAAGACCCAACACAGCAAAAATAAATAAATAAATAAATAAATAAATTTATTAAAAAAAAAAATATATATATATATATATATCTTGCTGCTGAGGAATTCTCAGTGTCCAAATACAGGCTATTATTTTATATTCTTGATAACATGTTTCAAATATAATATATTCTATAAGTTTTGTTTCAATCAATATAAAAGGGTTGAGTTTGAATAAATTATACTACTAGAACAACCTACCAAACTTACGGTTGGTTTATAAGCATAATAAGGAATCTACATGGTTGCGTAGGGATAGCACACCTTTGTTAAAGAGGCGGTGTTTCTCCACATCTTTGGGGTTTCTGTCAATCTGAACAATGAGACATAACATTGTTGGGACCCAGGGTAGGACATCCCAAAATGTTCTTCAATAGCATATTTATTATTTTGCATTTAAGTTACTTAAGAAATGGCCAGTGCAAGAGGGACACTCTGACCCTCCTCTCTGTTTTCCTGAAAGCAGGAAATAAATCTCTTGTGAAAGGTGCACTTCCTACATCTGTCGGTAGAGGACACTCTTATCTCCAAAGATAGGGAATTCTGGGGGAAAAGGATATATAAACAAATGTTGTTACTTCTTTAATTCACTACCCAAATCCCAAGCTCTATTTAGATTCTTCACTAATTAAGCTCCCAAAACCTGTTTCGTTGTCCTGTCAATTCATCACAAATTTGTTTCTTTGTCTAAAAAGTATAAAAGCTGCCTGCTTTGGCCACTTTTTTGGTCCCATTTCTATGAGATCTCCTTGCACACAAATTAAAATGTGTTTATTTTCCCCCTATTATCTGTCTTGTGTTAATTTCATTATTAGTCCAGCCACAAAAACTCAAGAGAGGTAGAGGGGGAAATTTCCTTCTCCCCAATAGCATCTTGATTGTAGTCTTACGTACATTATTTTTATTATGAATAAGCGTAAGCTACTTTTCATCTGTTTAAGGAATACTTGTATGTTTTCTGTAAACTGTGTTTTAATGTCTTTTGCCCATTATTCAGTTGGGTTTGGGAGAATTTTTTGTTTTTCTTCATTTCTCTCACTTTTCATGTAAGAGAGATTGTGTTAGCTTGTTAAGGCTGCTATAACAACGTACCTCAGATTGGGTGTCTTATTAAACAATGGAAATTTTTTTTCTAATTGTTCTGGAGACTAGAAGCCCCAGGTCAAAGTTTGTAGGTTTAGTTTCTCCTGAGACTTCTTTCCTTGGCTTGCAGGCCACTGCCTTCATCCTGTGTCCTCACGTGGGCTTTTTGTGTGTGTGGGCAATCCTGGTACCTCTCTGTATGCCCTAATCTCCAATTCTTATGAGGACACTAGTCAGATTGGATTAGGATCCACATTAATTGCCTCATTTTAATTTAGTTAACTCTTTAAAGACCCTATCTCAAAAAAAAATCACATTCTGAAGAACTGGCGGTTAAGTCTTCAACATATGAAATTTGAGGACACCATTTTTTTGATATAGTCATTTACAATAATTATTTATCTTTGATATTGCTTATGCTTCCCCTGCAAGTTTGTGCTTCATGTTGTTTTTTATCAGGTTTATTTTTCTTTTGTTTTGATTTTTAATATACTTCAATTTATCATTTTTTAATTATACTGTTTGTATTTTAAGTGATAGTTTAAAAAACTTTTCCACTCCAATATTTTAAATGAATTCACCCACATTCAGCTTTTATTCTAGTCCTAATATAATGTCATTATTGACATTTAAATATTTGATCCTTTTGGTGTTTATCCTGGCATGTAGTGTGACATACAGATCCAGTATCACTTTGCAATGACTATCAGTTTTCACAATACTAGTTATTTAATCTGAATGCCAATTTAATACATTTTAAATCACAATAGCTATTTTTTTTCTCTTTCTGTACTTTGTGTTCTGTTCTATTAGTCTTTCTACTCATGTACCAATACCATAAGGAGTGATTTCTAAAAATGATTGTCTCACAGCTGAAAACTGAGAAAATGAGAAAATAGGATAAGCCCTACATGACCTTGTCTTTGACTACATTTTCACTATTACTGTATGTGCTCATTCTTAGTATCTTGTATATCAGCAACAGGTAAATGTTTGAATTTCCCCTGAATGTTATGCCTTTTTATATCCCTGTGCATTTGCTCATTCTTTTCCTTTCTGCCTCTCTGGTAGTCATACCAAACTCTTCTCTTCATTCATGGCTCAAGGGTTACCTCTGGAACATTGTCTGGGTAAGCAATATTTCTCCATGGAATGTGTGCTCCCTGTCCTCCATGAATAGTTTGCTATGAAGTACAGTAATTTTTCACCTGTGGTCAGTCTTGCACATAGGGATCATATGTAATTTTTTGTTTGCCCAGTGCCTAAATCAGTGTCTATATGAGGTTATTCAACAGATACATGCTCAATGATTGAAATAAATGCTCTTGTGAAATAATACCTTCTGTAGATTTGTTAAGGTGAGCATTAACATCTGTCTTTAGAAGCAGGAGTCCTGCAATTCAAAGCAGTTTGAACTTGTGTTTTTGAGATCTATCTCAAATCTCAGGATTTGTTGAATTCCATCCTTGTTCCTATCTGGCTCAATACCTCTCAGCTTTACCAGTCTGGGTGAGGTGAAACTGAGTTGGGACTTTTGTAAACTGCCCACAAAGGCTGAAGAAGCTGGTGGCTCACCCTGATCTTCCTTTACAGATAAGAGGAACTCTTTCCAGCTGAGGTGTTCCTTCTTGGCACTAAACAATGCCAGCCTGAGAGATGGGATTATGTCTCCCTTCTCTTCTTTTGCAATTATTCTCAAGTTTTTTGTTTCATGGTGTTGCTAAAACATCTAAGTAGACTCCAGAGGTTTTCTAGAGATGTTTTTGTTTGTGGATAGCTGTCCAATCATTGATCTTTGTGGGGTGATAAGGAAGCTGGATTCTCCTAGTTTGCCATTTTTTTCCACAGCCTGAATTTGTATTATTCTAAAATATGATATTAATCTTATATGCATACTTCAAAGTAAATTACATAAAATTACTGTGCTCTCCCCACTATAAGACATGTTCTACATATAAAATATCTATATTAATCAATAAAAATATTTCTGCACATTTCCAATTTATTTTGTTGCAGTGATAGCTGTTTGAAAGTACACAAAATATGACACCTCTGAAGGTTCCATGTTTTTAAATTGGCATTTTTAGAGACGTAATGTTTATATTTATCATGTTCAACTTTTTCCCAGAATAAACACATAAGGTAATGATTACCTTAAAGTAAATTTCATAAGAATCATACAGTAAATTCAATCTTTTTTTTTTTTTTTTGCTGCACTGTGTCTTCACTGTTGCCTGTGGGTTTTCTCCACTTGTGGCTACAGGGGCTACTCTTCGTTGCGGTGCACAGTCTTCTCATGGCAGTGGCTTCTCTTGTTGTGGAGCGCAGGCTCTAGGCATGCAAGCTTCAGTAGTTGCAATGTGTGGGTTCAGTAGTTGTGGCTTGCAGGCTTTAGAGCGCAGGCTCAGTAGTTGTGGTGCACAGGCTTCGTTGCTCCACAGCTTGTGGGATCTTCCTGGACCAGGGATCGAACCCATGTCCCCTGCATTGGCAGGTGGATTCTTAACCACTGCGGCACCAGGGAAGTTCTCAATCTTTTTTTAATTACATAAATTATTTATTTACTTATAAGACATCTCTAACATAAGGATGAGTCTTTCATTTGCTTTCCTAATTTAATTAAAACATTGTTTCAGATATAAACTCTAAAATGAATATACTAAAATGTGCAGAAAGTTGGAAAAGATAAGTTTTAACTCTATAATTCACCTATTGATTTAAGTTTATAAATATACATAATGATCATATGTAACATGTGTATTTTATGTTTTTCTATGCTACAGTACATTAAAAATAAAGGACAAATTTTTCATAGATATTAACTATGTGGATGGCTATAGCATAACCATCTAATTTTTAAGAAATTTTAATCTAGGAAGCAAAGTCATACTAATTAATATTGAGAAAGTTAGAAATGTTGAAGAAATAATTCATTCTCTTCTTTAAAAATTTATTCATAAATATAATAAATTTAGTTTCAAAATTTTTTAACCTCATAAATAAAGTTTTTAAAAATAGTTATTTACCAGTGAATTAGAATTTTAAAACACGTGGAACTATACACTTTGTCTTAAATACAGTTTTGCAGGTTAAGAAATAAACAGTAATGCCAAGAAACTGATGAGGGAAATTAAAGAGAATTAACAAGCAAGACCTATTTCCGTTGCACAAAAAGAAAAACTAGGAAACTAATTGACCCTTTCACAGTTGAATCAAAAGCGTGTCACATTTCGTAAAGCTCTTTGCTACATTTGGTACAGTAATCTCTATCAAGGGGCAAATTGGCTTTCCTTTTACAGACCATTACCAGCCACAATTCAGCCAATGGGACTTGAGAGAAAATACTTCTAGAATAGTCTCTGAATTCTGACTTTGATTTGTGTTGACATTTTAAAAGATCTGAACAAAAAGTTACCATATTGTTTTCTTATGCTTTCTTATCTGTGTTTCATCTTAATTTATACTATCATTTAAAAAAATAATCCTCAAAAAATAAAATTGTTACTTTGGGATAAATATTCATTTGTAAAGAAATGAAGATGTACTTCATTTCTTTCTGCATTAAAATAATCTCAAAATAGAAGTTTTTTTGAAACATGATTACTGTGAAAATAACTTCTGCAATCAAAATATTATTTTGAAGACAAATTGCCCTTAGGATATAAAAATCAGTTTAATTTTGAAATAAAATCTTTCAATTGTACTTGCTGAAGGAAATTAGCAATGTAAGTGCAAAAATAAAAATACCATTAGAATCAAGCTCTGTTTATAATAAATTATTAATATACTTTTGATATTCAATTATTTATGTAAGGATATAAAAATTATTACAATATCATTTATTTGTTGACTCCTGCCCTTATGTCTCCAGCCTTGATATTTCCATTGTTCATCAAACTAATATATCAAACTACTTGCTTGGTGTCACAACTTGCATGTCCACAGACAGTTCAAATTTAACACAACTGTGGCAGGAGCCTTGACCTCCCCAATACTTTCATACTAACATATACTGTGTAGCTCCCTCAGTCTTTTGTTTGTTTGCTTGATTTTTCTTTTTAATCTGCTTGCCGAAGTTGAAAACTTAGGAATCATTCCTTGAGTTTTTCCACAATGCCCAAAACAAATACATTAGTTATTCTTCTTAATATCTCAAAGTCATACCTCTTGGATTCTCCACTATAAACCCAGACCAAGCCAATTAATATTTATCTGAATTATTATAATTGTCTCAAGACAATTATAAAATTATTCCAATTTTTATTATTCCAGTAATTGGGCTGTAGTATGTGGTATGGGTTGTGCTCAAAAATAAATTTCTGTTGAAGACACCCAGTCTATGGTATTTTGTTATGGCAGGTTGAGCTGATTAGTGTAATTTCTATATGTACTCTAATAGAAGTTGGGGTCATTTTTAAAACTATTGACACTAGGGTTTAGAGATTTCCTGATGACCTTTATGGTGGACTACTTGCTTCTTGTCTCTAATGTCAAGTATGACATTGATGTTTCATACTTCATACTTGTTCCAATTTCTTGTTTTTTAGCTTCCCTGGAATATTTGGCTGAGTTATTATACTTACTTTCCCTCTTAGAGTATAAGCAATGTTCTCAGATCTATGTCACCCCTCACCCTGCTTATGATTTATCCTCCTTTAGGAAACAGATTATAGTGAATCTGCAAGTTGATAGGGTTTTTCTTTTCCTACTTATCCAAACTATAAATATTCTTATTCCCATGGAAAAACTAAAAGTCATATTGTTTCAGTTATTTGCCCAAATAAAAACAGTTATTAAATTAAGAAAAGCCATGTGTTACTTGACATCAAATCCCATATATTTTTCTTATACTGTCTTTCAAAGAAGAATGTTGTTATCTGGGGGAAAATTCTATCATCTTTAATTTTATTTTTACCTAACAATAAAATAAATAAAATAAAGAATAACTATTTTTGCCTTGTTTAAAAATATTCAGGGAAACTATTAAAAAGTTACAAAAATCTATAAATACTATTTTCAAATATGTTTATTTTGTGTTTTTCTCAACGTGTTATTCTGTTATCTGCCATGTATTATCATGTTTTGCTGAATATAATTGTGTCACTGAATTCTCTTTAGGAATGCAAAGTCAAACATCCTTTATAATTGCAAGATTTTTAGCTTTCTTTAATATACAGAAAAATGATACTCTCATTCATTGTGCTGTTGTTGTAGATACACATTCAGACATTCTTTATTCTAAAATATTTAAATAAAATTATTTAAATAAAATATTTTAAAGATAAAAATTTTCACTAGTATTTTATACATCAGAATGTTAATTTCAACTAAGCAAAATTAAATATAGCTAAAGATGACTGCAGAATATAGAATATGATACCTTAAAAACATTTATTTATAATTAGAAGCTAAATGCACAAGAAATTATAATACATAAACATTTGAAGACTGTGAAAAGACATTAAATAGGGTTTCATGGAGGATATGTAAAAGTTCAGGTGGATAAGATAAAACTAAAAGCTGAATATAAGTATTTAATAAATTCAGTAAGAGTATTTTTTAAGACAGTATTTCTTAACCACATAGGGGTTTATAGTCAGTGTGGTTCACTCAGGTTAAAAGCAGAGCCATATATCAGGTGATCACTCATCTCAAGGGCTTTGGCTGCCCCAAACTTTTGTCTACCTCAAACTTCTGTCAGCAGTCCCAGGCTGTGTTAACCATACCCATGCCTGAAGCAATCAATATATTGTCATAACTGTTTCCCATTTCTTACCTCCATGGGAAAGCACAGCCTTAGAATAAAGAGGTCAAGGATGATTTAATTTATTCAATTAAAATTTACTAAGAGAGTAGAACTTAAGTGATCTCACACATAAATATATATATACATATATATAAACATATGTACATATATATAATATGTAGACATATATAATGTAATGCATGTGTATGTATAATGAAACATATAGAATTATACATATGTGTATATATACATAATTTATAAAAAAGACTGATGACTATAATATTCACAAAACATTTACTATATATTAAAGGATTTTGTGTCAGATTCCATTAGTTATTCATACCATAATAAGTCTCCCATTTCATACTTAATAGAACCTCGACTTTGTTTGGACATCTGACACAAATGTATGCACAAGGACCACAATCATAAGTCCAGTTCTTATCAAAGATTGTTTCAGGGGCAGGAAGCTAAATCTTGAGGTGGCAGAAACTATCTTTGATCATGATTATACAGACTTAAAGTTAATAGCCAGCACACAGGAAGTGGCAGAGCAGAAAAATGGAGAGCATTAGGGTCTTGATGCTACCCTGTCGCTGAAATAATTAAACCTGAAACAGCTTACCTTCAGACTCCCTGTTATGTAAAATAATACACATGTATTGATTAAGCTACTTGGGCAATGCTTCATATTTCCATTGACACTTAAAATGAAATGATAGCAATAAGTCCAAAATTAAATGCATAGATTTCCTAGAAAAATAACACAAATAAAATACTGACTGATTACTGATCTAAATTGTAGGACCAAAAGATTTATGACAAATCTAAGAACTAAACAAGTAACATAAAACAATTCTAAACAAAATATTAAACTTTTATAAATTTAAATATAAAATTTAATAAGTAGACTGAGATATAATATGTTATAAGAGGATGAGTGAAAAATAGAAATATATTTCAATCAATATGGTCAGCCATAGAAAAAACATCTTGGGACAAAACACCTAGATATTGGCTAAATTTCAGTTAACATAATTTTAATTGATTAGCAGAGCCCACAAGACGAAAAGAAAAGGAAAAGGAAATTCAGAGTCTTCAATTACAGAGGCAACAGACAACCAGAATGATAAGAAAACCAAGGGTCAAAAACACACAAAACAAAACAAACCTAAATGAAAACAAGACTGTTTTATGACATTTATCATACAGAAAAGTAGAGAAATTAGTTTTCCCATCTATGATGAGGATAAATGACAAGGTTTCACCCCTTTGCTAGATGTGGGACAGTAACTGAGAATATCACATAAAGCCCCAAGTAAAGGAATAGATCATAGACAATCTCCATCAGCTCAGCCACAGCTCTTGTTAGGTGGAAACATATTCCATGATAGAAACAGCTTTGAAAGCATATATTACACATACGGTCTGGAATATCCAAAGCTTAAAAGTTAAATTGAGGCAGTTTCCAGTGGAACACTTCCCGACTTAAGCAAAAACAAGTACTCTTTGGAGAAAAGCATACCTAACTAAGCCCATTAGAAGTCCAATTTAGATTAGCCACTTACGAGCATAAGATCAAAATTCAGGAAAATGCCTTTCACATGAAGAAGGTCTGAGGATCTAATGTATAAAATGGTGACTATAGTTGATGGTACTGTATTGTATAACTGAAATTTAATAAGAGAGTACAACTTAAGTGATCTCACACACAAAATAGAGGTAAATATGTGAGGTGATGGAAGTTTTAACTTGACTGAGGGGGATCATTTTACAATGTATATGATATTATCTTATTGAACACTTTAAATATATTACAATTTTATTTGCCAATGGTACCTCAATATAGATGAAAAAAAAGTGAGAGAATAAAAGGACAATTTACCAGAAAAAAAAAAAAAAAAAGATTTCCTTGAACTGCCAGTAGTAATAGTCAAAAAAATTAAAATCCAATGACTTAGAATCTTCATTGGCCTTATAAAATATTGATGTAAAATATCAATATTTAAAGTAATAAATTGAATTGAAAACACATTAGAAGACATAATTATTAAATATGATCATGCAGCTGTAATAAAGAAACAAAAACAGATTTTGAAACAAACAGATATGCATGTATATATATATGTGTGTGTGGGAGTATATATATATATACGCATACATATATTCGACTCAATGGGTAAGTTAATGAGAGAATATTAATAGTTAAAGATACGGAACAAGTAAGTAATGAATAGAGAATGGAAGTTAGATCAGAAAATGTTTTGTATATTGTAAATAAAAAAGGGGAGACATGAAGCATAGATTTTGAAAAAAGAGAATAAGAATAGAATTAAAATTTCAACTACAGGCTAAATGAATTTCCAAGAGGAAAAGAGGCATAGAATGAAGTATACTTATAGTAGCAGTCAGTAGTGAAATAATGAAATCACAAAGAAAGTGAAATATTAGCTTCAAAGTGATAATAATAAATAATGGTCAACATAAACTATCAATCTAAAGGGGAGCAAAATCAAGACACTCTAGCCCAACAAAATCTGAGAGAATTTTACCACAATATATTCAAATAGCTGTATCTCATGAAGAAGAAAAATTATTCTATAAGAAAAGGAGTATGATAAAATTTTTTGAAGGTAAGTAAATCAGTATAAATATAGATGAACATAAACAAATATTTGCTTATAAAACAATAATTATATAGCTGATTCAGTTGTCAATTGCTGCATGAGCTTACCCTAATTAAAAGACTTAAACAAAATAACAAACTTTTGTCCTGCATTATTCTACAATTGGGGCTAGGCACAGATGGTGTCTGATAAAACTGGAATGTTCAAGATGCCTTCTTCTTTCATGTTTAGAGCCTCATTGGGATGGCTGAAACATCTGGGAGCTGACTGAGCATCTCTTTTTTTCCAAGTGGATGCTATAAAAGCGTTGCTGGACGTATATACATAGTGATTCAGAGCTCGAAGAACAGTCAGAGGACAAGACCTAATGGGCAAGCAATTATCAAGTCTCTGTTTGTATCAAGCTATCAAGGCTTGTTGATGTCTCATTGGTCAAACTAAATTATGTGGCCAAGCTGAGTTGATGTGACAGTAGACTATACAAGGAAACACACATAAACTAAAAATAGTTTATGATGGCCACTGATGTAATAGTCTGCCACATTTGCCTAGTTGTGAAGTTTAAAAAGATATACATAGATTGATGGCAGCAATATTATATACTAATGGACTCTATATGAAAATTAATAGTCATAAACTGTTTTATTTCCTGTATATGTATGTATATATATATATGTATATATATATGGTTTCAAGAATTTTCAATAGATTATTTCATATGGTGCCTCACTTGAGATTATGCAATATATTTTGAATATATTAACTTGTTGCTTATTCACTTACTAAATTATAAGTGATATAATAGTATCTTTCAGTGAACTGTAGTCAGTGCAGAATTATATACTATGGATATGAGTATAAAATATTGCTATATCATTTACAAGCAATACCTCCTTGGATAATTTACATAACCTTTCTCAAACTCAATCTTTGTATAGTAGAAAACATAATATATTATATAAATCGCTACTATATAAATAATAATTAACATATCAGATGTTCAGATTTCCCAACAAATTTTCTTTAAGCAATCTTAATGATACATAACTTGTATTATTATTAAGAGGAAAGAAGGAAGAAGAGATGGAGGAGAAAAACAAAAAGAAGTTTCCTAAGATCAGTATATAAAATGCATTATCATCTCTTTTTTCTTAAGTTTTCATATAACTCCATTATCCTGCATTCAACACACACATACACACACTTATATATACCATATACTTAACCTACATATGTTGCTAAAGTGAAATTAATATCCTTCTTGACAAAAACACAGTAGAGATGAAATATTGTGGAAGAAAATTCTTACCTTTAGATTTTTTTTCTGTTCCAATATTATCTTGATCCAACCTCAGCATTAGAAGACACACATTAGAAAACAGCAAGATAATAGTATTGAGTTAAGCACTCTTACTTTGGTATGACCTCATTTTCTTGGACACAAAGTTATCCAAACTTAAAAAAAAAATCTCGGGGAGCTCGGGGCAAGATGGCAGAAAAGTAGGACGTGGAGATCACCTTCCTTCCCACAGATACATTAGAAATACATGTACACGTGGAACTGCTCCTACAGAACACCCACTGAATGCTGGCAGAAGAGGTCAGACCTCCCAAAAGGCAAGAAACTCACCACGTACCTGGGTAGGGCAAAAGAAAAAAGAAATAACACAGACAAAAGAATAGGGATGGGACCTGCACCAGTGGGAGGGAGCTGTGAAGGAGGAAAGCTTTCCACACACTAGGAAGCCCCTTCGCGGGCAGAGACTGCGGGTGGCAGAGGGGGGAAGCTTCGGAGCCACGGAGGAGAATGCAGCCACAGGGGTGCGGAGGGCAAAGCGGAGAGATTCCCGCACAGAGGCTCAGCGCCGAGCAGCACTCACCAGCCCGAGAGGCTTGTCTGCTCACACACCGGGGCGGGCGGGGGCTGGGAGCTGAGGCTCGGGCTTCAGTTGGATCGCAGGGAGAGGACTGGGGTTGGCAGCGTGAACAGAGCCTGAAGGGGTTTGCGTACCACAGCTAGCCGGCAGGGAGTCCAGGAAAAAGTCTGCAGCTGCTGAAGAGGCAAGAGACTTTTTCTTGCCTCTTTGTTTCGCGGTGTGCAAGGAGAGGGGATTCAGAGCGCCAGCTAAACGAGCTCCAGAGACGGGCGCGAGCCGCGGCTATCAGCGCGGACCCCAGAGACGGGCATGAGACGCTAAGGCTGCTGCTGCTGCCACCAAGAAGCCTGTGTGCGAGCACAGGTCACTATCCACACCACCCCTCCTGGGAGCCTGTGCAGCCCGCCACTGCCATGGTCCCATGATCCAGGGACGACTTCCCCGGGACAATGCACGGCGCGCCTCAGGCTGGTGCAACGTCACGCCAGCCCCTGCCACCACAGGCTCGCCCCGCATTCCGTACCCTTCCCTCCCCCACACCTGAGTGAGCCAGAGCCCCCGAAGCAGCTGCTCCTTTAACCCCATCCTGTGTGAGCACAGAACAGACGCCCTCAGGCAACCTATACGCATAGGTGGGTCCAAATCCAAAGCTGAACCCTGGGAGCTGTACGAACAAAGAAGAGAAAAGGAAATATCTCCCAGCAGCCTCAGAAGCAGTGGATTAAAGCTCCACGAACAACTTGATGTACCTGCATCTGTTGAACACATGAATAGACAACGAATCATCCCAAATTCAGGAGGTGGACTTTGGGATCAGGATATATTAATTTTTCCCCTTTTCCTTTTTTTGTGAGTGTATATGTGTATGAATCTGGGTGAGACTTTGTCTGAATAGCTTTGCTTTCACCATTTGTCCTAGGGTTCGGTCTGTCCGTTTTTTTGTTGTTGTTGTTGTTTTTTTACTTAAAAAATTTTTTTCTTAAATTTTTTCTTAATAATTTTTTCATTATTTTTTATTTTAAAAAACTAAAAAAAATTATTTCTTAATATTTTTTTATTTTTTATTTTAAAAAAATTAAAAATTCTTTTTCCTTAATAAATTTTTTTCTTAATATTTTTTATTTTTTATTATAAAAAATTAATAAATTTATTTTTAAAAGTTAAAAAAAATTTCTTAATAAATTATTTCTTAATAATTTTTTTTCTTATTTTTTATTATACTAGCTTTATTTTATTTTATTTTATACTCTTTCTTTCTTTCTTTCTATTTTTTTCTCCCTTTTATTCTGAGCCATGTGGATGAAAGGCTCTTGGTGCTACAGCCAGGCATCAGGGCTGTGCCTCTGAGGTGGGAGAGCCAACTTCAGGACACTGGTCCACAAGAGACCTCCCAGCTCCATGTAACACCAAATGACGAAAATCTCTCAGAGATCTCCATCTCAACATCAAGACCCAGCTTCACTCAACGACCAGCAAGCTACAGTGCTGGACACCCTATGCCAAACAATTAGCAAGACAGGAAAACAGCCCCATCCATTAGCAGAGAGGTTGCCTAAAATCATAATAAGGCCACAGACAACCCAAAACACACCACCAGACTTGGCCGTGCCCACCAGAAAGACAAGATCCAGCCTCATCCACCAGAGCTCAGGCACTAGTCCCCTCCACCAGGAAGCCTACACAACACACTGAACCAACCTTAGCCACTGGGGACAGATACCAAAAACAATGGGAACTACGAATCTGCAGCCTGTGAAAAGGAGACCCCAAACACAGTATGATAAGCAAAATGAGAAGACAGAAAAACACACAGCAGATGAAACAGCAAGGGAAAAAGACACCAGACCTAAAAAATGAAGAGGAAATAGGCAGTGTACCTGAAAAAGAATTCAGAATAATGATAGTAAAGATGATCCAAAATCTGGGAAATAGAATAGACAAAATGCAAGAAACATTTAACAAGGACCTAGAAGAACTAAAGAGGAACCAAGCAATGATGAAAAACACAATAAATGAAATTAAAGATACTCTAGACGGGATCAATAGCAGAATAACTGAGGCAGAAGAACAGATAAGTGACCTAGAAGATAAAATAGTGGAAATAACTACTGCAGAGCAGAATAAAGAAAAAAGAATGAAGAGAACTGAGGACAGTCTCAGAGACCTCTGGGACAACATTAAAGGCACCAACCCTCGAATTATAGGGGTCCCAGAAGAAGAAGAAAAGAAAGGGACTGAGAAAATATTTGAAGAGATTATAGTTGAAAACTTCCCTAATATGGGAAAGGAAATAGTTAATCAAGTCCTGGAAGCACAGAGAGTCCCATACAGGATAAATCCAAGGAGAAACACGCCAAGACACATATTAATCAAACTAGCAAAAATTAAATATAACGAAAACATATTAAAAGCAGCAAGGGAAAAACAACAAATAACACACAAGGGAATCCCCATAAGGTTAACAGCTGATCTTTCAGCAGAAACTCTGCAAGCCAAAAGGGAGTGGCAGGATATACTTAAAGTGATGAAGGAGAAACACCTACAACCAAGATTACTCTACCCAGCAAGGATCTCATTCAGATGTGATGGAGAAATTAAAACCTTTACAGACAAGCAAAAGCTGAGAGAGTTCAGCACCACCAAACCAGCTTTAAAACAAATGCTAAAGGAACTTCTCTAGGCAAGAAACACAAGAGAAGGAAAACATCTACAATAACAAACCCAAAACATTTAAGAAAATGGGAATAGGAACATACATATCGATAATTACCTTAAATGTAAATGGATTAAATGCTCCCACCAAAAGACACAGACTGGCTGAATGGATACAAAAACAAGACCCATATATATGCTGTCTACAAGAGACCCACTTCAGACCTAGGGACACATACAGACTGAAAGTGAGGGGATGGAAAAAGATATTCCATGCAAATGGAAATCAAAAGAAAGCTGGAGAAGCAATTCTCATATCAGACAAAATAGACTTTAAAATAAAGACTATTACAAGAGACAAAGAAGGATACTATATAATGATCAACGGATCGATCCAACAAGAAGGTATAACAATTGTAAGTATTTATGGACCCAACATAGGAGCACCTCAATACATATGGCAAATACTAACAGCAATAAAAGGGGAAAACGACAGTAACACAATCATAGTAGGGGTCTTTAACATACCACTTTCCCAATGGACAGATCATCCAAAATGAAAATAAATAAGGAAACACAAGCTTTAAATGATACATTAAGCAATATGGACTTAATTGATATTTATAGGACATTCCACCCAAAAACAACAGAATACACATTGTTCTCAAGTGCTCATGGAACATTCTCCAGGATAGACCATATCTTGGGTCACAAATCAAGCCTTGGTAAATTTAAGAAAATTGAAATCGTATCAAGTATCTTTTCTGACCACAACGCTATGAGACTAGATATCAATTACAGGAAAAGATCTGAAAAAAATACAAACACATGGAGGCTACACAATACACTACTTAATAACGAAGTGATCACTGAAGAAATCAAAGGGGAAATCAAAAAATACCTAGAAACAAATGACAATGGAGACACGACGACCCAAAACCTATGGGATGCAGCAAAAGCAGTTCTAAGAGGGAAGTTTATAGTAATACAAGCGTACATCAAGAAACAGGAAACATCTCGAATAAACAACCTAACCTTGCACCAAAAGCAATTAGAGAAAGAAGAACAAAAAAACCCCAAGCTAACAGAAGGAAAGAAATCATAAAGATCAGATCAGAAATAAATGAAAAAGAAATGAAGGAGACAATAGCAAAGATCAATAAAACGAAAAGCTGCTTCTTTGAGAAGGTAAACAAAATTGATAAACCATTAGCCAGACTCATTAAGAGAAAAAGGGAGAAGACTCAAATCAGTAGATTTAGAAATGAAAAAGGAGAAGTAACCACTGACACTGCAGAAATACAAACGATCATGAGAGATTACTACAAGCAACTCTATGCCAATAAAATGGACAACCTGGAAGAAATGGACAAATTCTTAGAAATGCACAACTGCCGAGACTGAACCAGGAAGAAATAGAAAATATGAACAGACCAATCACAAGCACTGAAATTGAAACTGTGATTAAAAATCTTCCAACAAACAAAAGCCCAGGACCAGATGGCTTCACTGGCGAATTCTATCAAACATTTAGAGAAGAACTAACACCTATCCTTCTCAAACTCTTCCAAAATATTGCAGAGGGAGGAACACTCCCAAACTCATTCTACGAGGCCACCATCACCCTGATACCAAAACCAGACAAAGATGTCACAAAGAAAGAAAACTACAGGCCAATATCACTAATGAACATAGATTCAAAAATCCTCAACAAAATATTAGCAAACAGAATCCAACAGCACATTAAAAGGATCATACACCATGATCAAGTGGGGTTTATTCCAGGAATGCAAGGATTCTTCAATATACGCAAATCACTCAACGTGATACATCATATTAACAAATTGAAGGAGAAAAACCATATGATCATCGCAGTAGATGCAGAGAAAGCTTTTGACAAAATTCAACACCCATTTATGATAAAAGCCCGGCAAAAAGTAGGCCTAGAGGGAACTTTCCTCAACATAATAAAGGCCATATATGACAAACCCACAGCCAACATTGTCCTCAATAGTGAAAAACTGAAACCATTTCCACTAAGATCAGGAACAAGACAAGGTTGCCCACTCTCACCACTATTATTCAACATAGTTTTGGAAGAGTTAGCCACACCAATCAGAGAAGAAAAAGAAATAAAAAGAATCCAAATCGGAAAAGAAGAAGTAAAGCTGTCACTGTTTGCAGGTGACATGATACTATACATAGAGAATCCTAAAGATGCTACCAGAAAACTACTAGAGCTAATCAATGAATTTGGTAAAGTAGCAGGATACAAAATTAATGCACAGAAATCTCTTGCATTCCTATACACTAATGATGAAAAATCTGAAAGTGAAATTAAGAAAACATTCCCTTTTACCATTGCAACATAAAGAATAAAATATCTAGGAATAAACCTACCTAAGGAGACAAAAGACCTGTATGCAGAAAATTATAGGACACTGATGAAAGAAATTAAAGATGATACAAATAGATGGAGAGATATACCATGTTCCTGGATTGGAAGAATCAACATTGTGAAAATGACATACTCTCCAAAGCAATCTACAGATTCAATGCAATCCCTATCAAACTACCACTGGCATTTTTCACAGAAGTAGAACAAAAAATTTCACAATTTGTATGGAAACACAAAACGCCCCGAATAGCCATAGCAATCTTGAGAACGAAAAATGGAGCTGGAGGAATCAGGCTCCCTCACTTCAGACTGTATTACAAAGCTACAGTAATCACGATAGTTTGGTACTGGCACAAAAACAGAAACATAGATCAATGGAACAGGATAGAAAGCCCAGAGATAAACCCACGCACATTTGGTCACCTTATCTTTGATAAAGGAGGCAAGCATATACAGTGGAGAAAAGGCAGCCTCTTCAATAAGTGGTGCTGGGAAAACTGGACAGCTACATGTAAAAATATGAAATTAGAACACTCCCTAACACCATACACAAAAATAATCTCGAAATGGATTAAAGACCTAAATGTAAGGCCAGACACTATCAAACTCTTAGAGGAAAACATAGGCATAACACTCTATGACATAAATCACAGCAAGATCTTTTTTGACCCACCTCCTAGAGAAATGGAAATAGAAACAAAAATAAACAAATGGGACCTAATGAAACTTAAAAGCTTTTGCACAGCAAAGGACACCATAAACAAGACCAAAAAACAACCCTCAGAATGGGAGAAAATATTTGCAAATGAAGCAACTGACAAAGGATTAATCTCCAAGATTTACAAGCAGCTCATGCAGCTCAATAACAAAAAAACAAACAACCCAATCCACAAATGGGCAGAAGACCTAAATAGACATTTCTCCAAAGAAGATATACAGATTGCCAACAGACACATGAAAGAATGCTCAACATCCTTAATCATTAGAGAAATGCAAATCAAAACTACAATGAGGTATCATCTCACACCGGTCAGAATGGCCATCATCAAAAAATCTACAAACAATAAATGCTGGAGAGGGTGTGGAGAAAAGGGAACACTCTTGCACTATTGGTGGGAATGTAAATTGATACAGCCACTATGGAGAACAGTATGGAGGTTCCTTAAAAAACTAAAACTAGAACTACCATACGACCCAACAATCCCACTACTGGGCATATACCCTGAGAAAACCATAATTCAGAAAGAGTCATGTACCAAAGTGTTCATTGCAACTCTATTTACAATAGCCAGGACATGGAAGCAACCTAAGTGTCCATCATCGGATGAATGGATAAAGAAGATGTGGCACATATATACAATGGAATATTACTCAGCCATAAAAATAAACGAAATGGAGGTATTTGTAGTGAGGTGGATGGAGTTAGAGTCTGTCATATAGAGTGAAGTAAGTCCAAAAGAGAAAAACAAATACAGTATGCTAACACATATATATGGAATCTAGGGAAAAAAAAAAAAAAGATCATGAAGAACCTAGTGGCAAGACGGGAATAAAGACACAGACCTACTAGAGAATGGACTTGGGGATATGGGAAAGGGGAAGGGTAAGATGTGACAGGGTGAGAGAGTGGCATGGACATATATACACTACTAAATGTAAAATAGATAGCTAGTGGGAAGCAGTTGCATAGCACAGGGAGGTCAGCTCGCTGCTTTGTGACCACCTAGAAGGGTGAGATAGGGATGGTGGGCGGGAGGGAGATGCAATAGGGAAGAGATATGGGAACATATGTATATGTATAACTGATTCACTTTGTTATAAAGCAGAAACTAACACACCATTGTAAAGCAATTATACTCCAATAAAGATGTTAAAAAAAAAATCTCAAATTCGCATTTAATCATTTTACTCAACTTCAATGTTATTTAGAGTGTATATTATTGTTGCAGTATGGAGTTTGGATATTATCAAACTTCACAAAAACTTGAATTTACAATAACATAAATATTGTTTATTTTAAAATTCTATGGACATATGTTGTAACTTGTTTACTGTCACTGCTTTTTCCTCTCATTCCTCAGCCATTTGGCTTAAGTTCCAAACAAACAAAACCGCAAATAACAACCTTACCCACAGTATCTAAAAATATATTTTCTAAAGAAAATTATAGAACCAGGAAGTGAGTGGGTCGAATATTTAATAAACAAGCAAATGTGTTTCCCAATTTAAGTATACGATCATCATAATGTAATATTGTTACCGACCTGGGTTCTTGGATTCTTTAATCAATAGAAATTGATAAGAAGCCAGACAAGAAATTCAGGCAAGGCTTTTTGGGGCATGAAGGAGAGAAAACAAGTAACAGGTGCCCTTGCTCACTCGGAGAAACCAGAATAGAATGGGAAAGCATTTTTTAAAGGAAAAAAACGGTATTTTTTTTACCTTTTTACCCTTTCTTACCCCATTGCTCCCAGCACCTCAGAATTGGCAGCTGAATTTTGGTCTCTTTGTATCTTATTGTTCATAATTACCCTGACTAAACATGTATGCATTTACTTTTAGTCACTTAGTTTCTTTGTATTCTGTTGCTAAAGGGAACAGTTGTCTAGGTGCAAGCACTCCAGTAAAGAACCCAGGTCCCAGGTCCCACCCTGTCTCCATATTGCTTAAATATATTATCATGATAATATAACAATGATAATTGTGTGAATTAGGTCTCAGCACTGTCATTACTCTTTTAAGTCGTATATTATTTAGAATTCACAACAATGCTTTGAAGTAGACATTCTTTTTCTCACAATTTTAGAGATGAAGAAACAAGAACCTAGAAAAGTTAAATAACTTTCCCTAGTTAATTGTACTATTTAGTAGGGTGGCTGTCAATACTGGTTGCATTAATATACCCAGTAAGAGGATTAGGGGTGGCATGGGTCTAATTGTTGAGCACATTTATCAAAAGAGTCCAGCTAGTGGCTAAGGTGAAGGAAGTAAGTTATAACTGATAGGGTTGAGGATGAACTGAAACATGAGAAGGGTCAAGATGTCTGCTAAGACGTCATACCTCATGCCTCATGTGAACTAGAATAATACCCAAGAGAGTTAACCAAGTGCAGCTGGCATCTGATATGTTGGGTGAAAGGAGGTGTCTGAATGTGGTGGGATATGTAATAGAGGATAGAATCAGTGGGTGTCATGACACATAGAAGACATTTAGATATATATTTTATGGTTACTAGACTAATTTGTAAACAAACTAATTAGTAGGTTGAGACAATTTTTACAAGATGGCTTGACATAGTAGATGAGACTAAACATGGAGGTAGGAAAGAACTATTGCGTACGGTTAGGTGATCTGGTGAAAAAACAAAAACAAATCTAATAATACATTTATGTGCACTGAAGTGATGTGAATAAAAGTAAGTATTCTCAAAACAAGACTCTACTAGTACCCTGGTAAGAAATGTGCCTCATGGACTATCTGATAACAACCAAGTTATGAATATCATTTATCCAATGCTTTTAGTTTTCAAAGTAAATTATATTAATTACAGAGATGTTGCATGAATTTTATAATATTGCAATCAATTATACAATGTAAATAATTACAAAGAAAGGTAGTTGCAAAGAGATTCCTTGGAGCAAATATTAGATAAACTACATATAAACAATAGAAATGTTTAGAATATTCAAATGCTATTAAATTAACATTTATGGTACAATTACTATAAGCAAGTACAATGGGTGACATGACAAATGGGTTAGATCCAATTTACAGAAGACCTTTTACTCAATTCTCTTTTTCTTGATCTAACCAGGCTGAATACCAGGACTTTGATGTTACATGGTTGGACCTGCCTGGTTAAAAGCTGTCTTTAATCTCTGAAGGAAGTTTTTTCATTTATGAAATGGTGGTTTAGATAATTTGGGCCAACATTTCCCCCTGAGAATATCCAGAAAATGCAAAGAAAATATTTAAACCAATTTTATTGATCACAAAGTTAAATGCAGCATTTCAAGAAAAGTTCCAAGAACAAAATTCAGAGAAATGAAGTTATCATTTGGAACCATCTTCCACTTATGAATATGGCCATCCATGTAGAGGCAGCTGGAAGTTTGTGAACATGAGGAGAGCTTTTGTAGGACTCATGAGGTAAGGGCAAAAAAATGAAGCCCTGGAAATTTTGGCCTAACTAGAATTGTATATCTACCAAATATATCCTCAATGATGAGTTTGAAATAAAGAGATTTTTGAAAAAGCAAAACTGAGATTTTTGTCAATAGTGTAGGAAAATGAATAATTAAAATTTAAAAATAGTCAATCTAAAAGGAGGCAATAGAGGTATATTAGGGTTTTTTTATTGTTACATTACACATTGTTATAAACTTAGAAGTTGAAACAACACAGCTTTATTTTCTCACAGTTTTCACAATTCAGAAGTCCGATGTGTTTTAATTGGGTCCTCTGCTTAGGGTCTCACAAGGCTGAAATCAAGGTAGTGGCCAGATGTATATTCATCTGGAGACTCAACTAGGGAAAGATCTTTTCCCATGCTCTCTCAGGTTGGCATAAAATTAATTTCACTGTGGCTCTATGACTAAGGTTCTGATTTTCTTATCAGCTCTTGGAGATCACTCACCTCTGGAGACCATTCTCTGATCCTTGCCCTGTGGTTCTCTCCATCATATGACAATTTTCACTATAAAGGACAACAGAAGTACATCTCTGTTCACCTTCTTTTAAATCTCATCTAATTGAGTCATATCCATCCAAGGTAATCTCCCTTTTGATTAACTCAAATCAATTTAATAATAGTAATCTCATCACGGAAGTGATATCCACTCATATTCACTGGTCGGTCCCACACTCAAGGGGAGGGGATTATACAGGGTATGTACATTAAAGCCTGGGATCTTGGGGGCCATCAGGAATCTTCTTACCACAAAGGGAAATAAAAAGAAACAGCACAAATACAGTAAGCAAGGAAAAAGTCAGATAGTAGATTAAAATCCAGTTATATCAAAAATTTCGTAAATGTAAATCGTCAAAAGTCCCAATTATAAAACAAAGAAGAACAAATTGTGTTGTTCATAAGAACATATATATAATATATGAACAAAATATATATATATTGCAAAATGTAAACAAAAGAAAGTTGTTTGTAACTCTAATTTCAGAAAAAAAAATAAATGCTAAAATAAAAAAATATGCTTAGGGGAAAAGGACAGATATGTAATGATAGAATTACAATTCATTAGAAATATAACTGTTCAAAATTGCTGTGTATCTAATAATATAAACTCAAGTATATATAACACAATAATTGCAAGATCTTCAAGGACAACATGACAAACATAACATCACTGTGGGAGATTTTTAACACTTTCCTCTGTAACTGATGCATCATGCAGAGAAAAATAATTAAGCAAAAATTGTAGAGACTGGGACATCACAATTAAATATTTGACCTAATTAAAATATACTAAATACTTAAAGTAGCAGAATATAGACTCTCCATTTCACATTAAACATTTATAAAAATTGAACATATCATGTACCATAAAGTAAGTTTCAAAAATGTTCAAAAGATTGAAAACACATAGAGGATGTTTTATGAAGATAATATTATCTAGCAAAAAATTATTATCAATAAAAGGATAAATGGAAAAAATATATTACCTGATAGACAAACAAGAAAATCATAATAAATATTAGAAAATATTTTGAATTGAATTGTAATGAAATTAATGAATAGCAAAATGTTTGTCTTGCAATTAAAGTCATCTTTAGAGGTAAAATTACAGCCCTAAATATTTGCATGAGAAGAAAATAAATGATGGAATTCAATCACCTATACATCCATTTCAAGACAGTAATAAAAAAGGCAACCAATTAACCCAAAGGAGTAGTAGGAAATAATAAAAAGCAGAAAATAATACACTGAAATCACTATAAATAATTCAACCAGTTGATTCATCTAAGCCAGAAATTTAATGCATTGAGAAGAATAATTAACTGATAAACCACTGTCAAGAAAGCTTCTTTTAAAAATGAGAGGGAGAACATTAATAACCAGTATCAGCAAAAAAACAAAACAAAACAAAACTTTTTTTGAGCGGATATGGTGTAAGTGATTGAAGATCAAATTAGAAAGTTAAATTAGATCCAGATTATTTAGGTTCCTTCAGGCTACATTAAGAAATTTAGAATTTTCTTAAAGAGAGATAAATTCAGAATTATTAAACATGAAAAATGTGGAGAACTTGATAAAGTAAACTTGGTAAAGAGCTTAATATTGAGATTGGGGAGAAGGAGGAATAAAGAATAATTCTAAAGTTTCAAACTTTATTAACAAGATGGTTAAAAATTCACTAATTCAAAAGATTATTTGGAATGAGGGAGACAAAAAATAAACAGATAGGACATTGGAGGAAAGGAGTCCATTTTGGAATATATGGAATTAAAGTTGCCCACGGCCATTCAATTGGAGGGGTCATATAAGCAACTGAAAATGCAGTTTTTGAGCTCAGGAAATAATTTGCTCCTGAACATTGTCAAGTTACTCCAGCTATCTGAATTATAATTTCTGACTTTCTCTTGAGAAAGACTAAATAGATTTTGTATTGCAAGTCTGAAGAGTGAAGGATCCTTTATTATCTGAGTCTATTTGATTCCAGAGTATAAAACAGCAGGTAGTAAGAGTACAAAATATGATAGTCACTGTGAAAGTAAGTAAAATCACCTAGTAATCATGTGTGTGATAATAAAATAATAAGTTTTAAGAAAAAAATCTAGGGATTACTGAACTTAATGTGACAAGCAACAGAAGAGGAGACTTTAAAAGAAAATGAGAATAAAATCTCTGAGGATTAGAGTGTGGTAATGATGGTTAAGAGAAAAGAGTGGAATGATCTAATACATCAAAGTTAACTGCCCATTTGTGAGAAGATAAGCTCAGGAACCAAAGTAGAATTTGCAGTAATAGATTTAAGAAAATTGTAAGAGGTAATATTAAAAGTGTACTATATGTGAGGGGAAAAAAAAGTAGGGAGAGGAGTAGAGAATCCCAGACATTTTGTTTGCATGATAACTGGATGGTATTGCCACCAACTAAGAGAAAAGCATATAGATGATTAAATATTTTTAGGGGGAATATCATGTTTTGCTAAGGAAATATATTTGGTTTGAAATACCTGGTATTTAAAATACAGGGTTTTAAATATTTAATACTGGAATTTGCGCTGGAAAATGTAAAGGGCCAGCATGTTAGTCAGGTTTCCTAAGGTTGCTATAACAATGATCACAAATTGGGTGCTTTAAAACAACAAAAATTTATTCTTTCACAGTTATAAAGGCTAGAAGTTAAGGTATCAGTAGGGCTATGCTCCCTGCGGAGGATCTAGGGCAGGATACTTCCTTGCCACTTTCAGCTTCTAGTAATCCTATATGTTCCTTGGCTTGTGGCAGCATAAGTCCAATCTCTGCCTTTGTCTTTACCCACCTTTGTCTTGCCTTGGTGTCTGTGTGTGTGTCCAAATTTCACTCTTCTTATAAGGACACTAGTCCTTAAATTGAATTAAGGTCCACCTCACTCCTGGATGGCCTCATCTTAATAAACTACATCTGCAATGAACTCATTCCTGTATAAGGTCACATTCTGAGACACCAACAATAAGGACTTCAACATAACTTTTGGGGAGACACAATTCAACATAGAGCTTATTTTTGCTCCACATGCCAATAGTCGATAGAATTTTCTTGTAGACATGCTTTTTTGTGCTGGACTCATTAGTAGGTACAGTACTTTGTTTATCAGCCTTCTTTGGAAGAGCCACATCCATAGTCTCATTTCTCTAAACCTCTTGTCTTGGTTAAAAGACTTTCTGAGAGCCAACTAAACCAAATTTGAGATTTAACAAAGGATTTCGTGATCAGAATTTAGACCTTGTCTATTCCATGAGGCTGATTATTTAGCGACCTCCGACACTAGATTTTGTCTTTAGTTGACTGACTATGAGTAACGATTGTGTCTTTCAATCCTAAAAGTCCCAGAATTTCTCGTTTTCTTTTCATTTGTTTGCCAGTTTGCCAGTTGTTAACCCAACTCATCTCTTTCTTGTAGTATCTTGTTAAATGCAGCCTATATCATCGAGGCACATTAAATCCACAAGTTCATTTGACGTATAAATTTGTTCCATGTTACTGCTTTTGATAGCATTTTCAAATGTTTCCCCATTACATAACATGTTTTACCATCTTTCTGGCTTCTGAAACTATTCCACTGGTATATGTTATATAATATTAAATTTTTACAGGTCATGCTGTGGTAAAACAACAAAACAAACCCAGTTGTTTGCAAGATTAAAGTTTTATTTCTTGCTTTTGTCACATGTTGGCTAGAGTCAGCTGTGGCTCTGCTCCATGTGTCTTCCTGAGGAAAGATCAGCCTCTATTGCGACCTGTAGTTCTTTCAGCAGAGAGAAAAGCAAAAGTGTGTGACTAGGTGATGGTGCAACAATGATTAAATTTTCTGCTGGGACAAATAATTGATTATTTTTGCTCATTTTCACCAACAAAGCAATTCATATTTCTAATCTGCTATTAGTGACTTGGAGGAATTTTACTCCTCACACATCAGCACAGCAATAACCTATAAATGAATGGGGATATATATGTTCCTTTTAGATGGAGGTCATTAAATTGTTTGGAATAATAATGAACTATAATAGTTAAGGCAATTATAGATTGAATGGCAAGTGAGGACACAGAAATCAGGGAAGTAATTGCCTTTTCAATAAATTTTGCTAAAAAATAATAGAGGAAAAGAAGTGTATAATATGGTGGGGTGAGTGTGGTATATATGCATTTGTGGGTGTTTTAGTTGTTGCGTGTGGTTTTAAAAGAGAAAAAAAAAGGAATATGCTCAGAAAAATAATCTATAGTAGTATAAAGCAGATCAGTGGTTACCTGAGGATGTGGAAGATAGGGAACTGTTGGTGAGAGGGATTACATTTTTTTGATTGTGATGATAGTTTCATGGCTGTAGACATATATCAAAACTTATCAAACTGTACACTTTAAATTGTGCCATTTGTTAAACATCGATTATACCTCAATAAAGCTATTTTTTTCTAACATCCTGGTATGGAATTAGTGTCCATAAATTTAAGAAAGAAGGCCAGTGTGGCAAGAACAGGCTGAGTGGGAGGGAGTTAAAAGGCAAAGTCAGAGGTAAGTGGGGCCAAACCACATGTGTCTTTATAGGCTCAGTCAGGTATGTGAAATATATTCAAGAGGAGGATTATAAACAGAGCAGTAACATGATCTCATTTATGTGAAACGCTCCTTAAGCCTTTTCCAGAATGTCATATAGTTGTAACCATATAGAGGTAACCTTCTCAGGTTTACTTCTTTCACTTAGTAATGTTCACTTAAGAATCCTCAACATCTTTTCACAGCTTGATAGCCCATTTCTTTTTAGTGCTGAATAATATTCCATTGTCTGGATGAACCACAATTTATGTATCCATTCCCCTGTTAAAGACATCTTGGTTGATTCCAAGTTTTGGCAATTGTGAATAAAATTGCTATAAACATCTGTTGTGCAGGCTTTTATGTGGATGTAAGTTTTCAGCTCCTTTGGGTTAAAACCAAGGAGTGCAATTGAAGGATAGTATGGTAAGAATATGTTAGGTTTTGTAGGAAACTGACAAACTGATTTCCAAAAATGGCTGTACTATTTTGCATTCACATCAGCGACATATGGGAGTTCCGGTTGCTCCACATCCTCACTGGCATTTGGTGTTGGCAGTGTTTTTGGATTTTGACCATTCTGATGGGTGTGTGGTCATATCTCCTTGTTTTGATTTGCATTTCCCTAACAACATAAGATGTTGAGAATCTTCATACGCTTATGGGTCATCTGTATCTTTGTTAACGTATACGTTCAGATCTTTTGACCATTTTTTGATCATGTTGTTTGTTTTCTTTCTGTTGAGTTTTAAGTATTCCTTTTAAGTATATTTTGGATTGCAGTACTTGATCAGATGTACCTTTTGTGAATATTTTCCCCAAGTCTGTAGCTTCTCTTCTCATTCTCTGACGATGATTATATTTTCATGCAACACATTTGATGCTCGCTATGCCTTCAGTCCACTGAATCTAGCTAGGTGTATATAGAAAAATGATTAAGATAAAAATCAAAATATTGCCAGAAACAAAAAATAACAAAATATGCTAATGTGTACTGTCTTCCAAGCAATGGCTTCTGTTCATAAATATACTGAAGAAAGATTAGAAATTTATTTAGACTCAAAAAATCAGTGCTATTTGTTAGTAAGTCAGATTTTTCCAGGTGATTGTAGGCATCCCCAAAATCATGGAGCACAGAATAACAGAAAGATACCAAGCATGGAAATAGAATTATACAGTATTGTTTGATATTTTGTTCACTGCAATCATCCTGTTTCAGTATTTTTAAATTATGAAAAATTTTCCTCATTCCTTCCTAATGGAAATAGTTGTTTGTTTTATTTTCTTGGGAAAAATGTGGGGAATCAGTTTAAATAAAACATCTTTGTTATTTCCAATTTATACAGCTGAAGTTGTTAGAGGAAAGAAATAAACATTTCCAGTCTTAGATATGGCCAAAAATGTCAAAATCTTGCCTATCAAGTCATCTTCCTCACTATTCACTATATACTTTTATATGTTGGGAATTTTCCATAGTAACAAAATTAATTTTTTTAAATGAATGTTTACAAACACTGAAATTTAGCAATGAAGCTTAGCCAACTAAATAGCCATGTGGAAAACATCTAAAAAAGCTATGTTTCACCAAAGTAACTTTCAGGTGAATAAAAATTTTGAATATATAAAATAAAATAACCAAACTATTAGAAGTAAGTATAGGAGAATTTCTTTCTTTCGGGAGATGAGAAAGCTTTTCTAAGCAGTACACAAAACCCAGATTCCAAAAAGATTAGTTAATGTGATGACATAAAAGTTTTTTCTGCACAGAAAAAAACACCATACAAAGTCGAAAGACAAATGATCAACTGGGAAAAATATTTCAACACATATGATAATCAGCTCAGTTTCTTAATATAAAAAGACCTCTTACAAATTTGTTATAAAATACCATTAAACCAATAGAAAAATTGACAAAGAACTTAGAGACAGTTCATAGAAAACAAACACAAATGGTTTGTAACATATGAAAAGGCAGTCAACCTCAATCATAAAGAAATGAAAAGTAAAATGTCAATGTTATATGACCATTTATTGGAAAGCAATTCTTAAAATATATGTCATTAAGAATATTTAAGTGAAAAAATCAAGATGTAGAACAATCTATATAGTACGCCTCTACCTGTGTAAAAATAACTATGTACTTATCTACATGCATATCTATATATACACATATGTGCATTATGCTTAAATATGCATAGAACATTTTAGAAGAACATTGTATAAATTGGTTACAGCAGTTGCATCTATAGTGGGAGCCTGGAAGTCTTGAGTGAGGCATAAACATAACTTTCCATCATGTGTGCTTTTTATAATGTTTAAATTTTTAAATGTATGTCTGCATTACCTTTCCAATGAAAAATAACTAGTTGATTAAAAAAAACTAAATCAATATGTTCAACAAATATTTCTTTGTGTAAATCACTGTTGAAGTACTGAGAATATAGGTGATGGAAAACCAACATAAAACTCTGTCTCCAGCTCTAACATAAAAGTCTCTAATGAAAAAAAGAGTATGCTCAGAGACTGACAAACAAGGAGGGGAGTGAAACCACTCATTTTCCTTTGGAAAGTGAATAGGATAGGTGTTAGGTAAACTGTTTAATGTGAGGGTTGTATATTCAAGTGAGAAAAATTAAGACCGATTTCTCATGTTTTTCCTCTAAATTATGTAACAATGCCATCTTTCTAGAATTAAAAAAATATATTAAATATGTGGATTAACCATTGTGGGCACTAGAAGAAGTGGTTAAAGATATACAAATAAGAGGATTGATGTACAGCAGTAGGAACTGGGTTTCAAAGCTATAGAACCAGAAATTGTAAAGATGTCAATTGGTACAACACTGTAACTTCATCAGCAACTTCAACAGATAAAATATAGTGATGAAGAAGGTACCAGGGCTTTTAGAAAAAAAACAAAATTAGTCAGTAAAATTAGAAGATGTAAAACATAAACGAAGAACATATAATTGATCATTTCAGAGGGTGAGAAAGAGAAAGAGCATGAGATAAGTACTGCTTTAGTAAAAGAGAGATGTTTTCTTTTTGATATAGAAGAACAGAATATAATAATGGGTGATTCTTAAAAATTTCTAGATGACCAATTTTTTGAACAGCTTTGGCTAGAGCAGGAAAAAAAATCCTAAACTAAGTCAGTTAAGGTATGGTGTAACACTTCAGTAAACTCATTACTGTTCTAACACTCCATTACCAATCTCATTTTATAAGTGTTTACATGAAACTGGAAATAACATATAGGAAATCATGTATAGTAAGTTTTTCTGAACCAACAGGTGTATAGGGGTGTGTGTGTATGTGTGTGTGTGTGTGCATGCAAAATCTCCATTAAGATAATTGAAAAGAAACAGGACCATTCTTTCCACATTTTCTTGTCTTTAAAAATGCATATAGAACTTCCCTGGTAGTGTAGTGGTTAAGAATCCTCCTGCCAATGCAGGGGACACATGTTGGAGCCCTGGTCCAGGAAGATCCCACATGCCCCGGCACAACTAAGCCCATGCACCACAACTACTGAGCCTGCGTGCCACAACTACTGAAGCCCTCACACCTAGAGCCTGTGCTCTGCAACAAGAGAATCCACCACACCTAGAAGCCCACTCAGCACAATGAAGAATAGCCCCTGCTCGCTGCAACTAAAGAAAGTCCATGTGCAGCAATGAAGACACACCACAGCCAAAAATAAATAAATAAATTTAAATAAATGCATATATATATATAGATATATATAAATTCTGGGAGTTGATAATTGTTCTGATTTACAAATATTTTTGGAAACATTTGCACTAACTCCAAACTGTGACAATAAAAACAAAAGAAATCAAAATTCACAAAGAAACTTCTTGCATTTGTGTTATATTTTTGTTAGGCCATCCACTCCTTTACTTTTTTCCCTTAGGTTATAAATTCCACTGTTAACTTAAGTGATGTCTTGCGTATTATTACTTTTCTTAAAATTAGCATGAATGTGTGTGTATGAGTGTGTGAACATGAGCTATATAAAGACTACAATTTCACAGCATGCACTAAATTCTAAACTATTTAGATGTCATTTTTCAGATTTTATTTTAAATATACATTATTTGAGAAACAATTTTAGAAGATAAGAAGTGAAAAACTGTGATTCAATTCCATGATGGTTTTCCATACTTGTGATCGAATAATGTGTTGCTAATTTTTTTGTAGCTGTTTATATTCCATTTTCTCAGAGGTACTCCAGTTTTCATACTCAAATATTCTAACTATAAATATCCTAAAGTCTTTGATTTTTCTCATTACTAAAGTTATTTTCTGCTCAAAAATAAATTTAATAATTTTGGTTTACTTCAATAAATACTATCTGAACATCAGGATGGTTTTTCTAAATTCCTTCTATGTTTTAATACTATTTAAAAGTTCAATCAAATATAAAATGTATAAACTTAATCTCATAACATGATGTAAAGTGAAAGAAGCCACACACAACACAGCACATAGTGTATGATTCCAATTATTGAAGCTCAAGAAAGACATAATAATATATAACAGTAAGGATAGTGGTTACTGAGAAAAGGCAGATGGAGAATGCTTTGGAGGGCACAAAAGAGATTTGTGGGGGTGCTGGTAATGTTTGATTTCTTGACCTTAGTGTGTGTATTCACTTTGGAATAATCCAGTCAACTGTACATTTAAGATTTGTTCCTTTATTTTTTGATAAAACTTCAATAAAAGGGTTTTAAAATAAATTGAAATAATAAAATATTAAAATAAAAAAGGAAATATATAAGTTTAAGATATAATTGAATAAATTGTGTCAGTTCAAAAGATTTTAATATTTTAAGATTTTTAAAAATAAACTTGTAGTGCCACTCATAAATTACATATTATAGCAATATTTTCCACAATTAAAATATAATAAGAAGAAATTCTGTAAAGACGATAGTAAGAACAAGATTTTTTTTTTAGGTTTATGCTACCTACAACATACTAATCTCAAAATTTAAATGTACTAAATATCAAATAGTCAAGGATTTTATTTATCATATATCTATCTACTCATTTCCAATCTTTAGTTTTCAGGAGCATACATTAAATATTTTGAAAAAATAATTTGTTACTTATCTTCATAGGCATATATAAGACTTTGAATGAGGAAAAGTTTTTGGAAAGCTTTCATAAATGTCAGCCTACTTACATAATTCAAGTGATTGCCAATCATATCTATTATTGAAAACTTAAGGATGAAATATATGTCCTAGCCTTTATATGTCATTATTTTTTAGTGATATTGATTAAGTGTTATTGTTTTCTTATTACCTTTTTTTCAAGACTATGCTTGTTGTCTGTATGAATCAATTTTTGGATGTAAGTTCTGGTATTCATTGGGATTTTATTTGATCTATGTTCCATCATAGAAGTTGGTCTAGGGAAAATGGGTGGTAGCTTAAGAAAAACTGATGTAGATGTAATACAAATGTTAAAAAGAACACAAATACTCATCATTTTGAAAGATGTACTCATATACATGGAATATCATGAGTTGTTAATTATGGATACATAAAATCATAACCTGGAAAATTATTTATGAGCACAGGGAAATAAAATCATATGTTTACTAATGTGGTATATATTTGAGGAAAAAGAAATCTCATTTCTTTTTGAGGAAAAAGAAATCCTTTTTATAAGAAGTCATTCTGCTAACAGTATAACTCTGAGAGTAAACTTATTCATGGTTTCTATTTGATAAAGTCATTTTCCTTTATTTTTTTTTTTTTTTTTAATTTTTACTTATTTATTTATTTATTTATTTATGGCTGTGTTGGGTCTTCGTTTCTGTGCGAGGGCTTTCTCTAGTTGCGGCAAGTGGGGACCACTCTTCATCGCGGTGCATGGGCCTCTCACTGTCGCGGCCTCTCTTGCTGCGGAGCACAAGCTCCAGATGCGCAGGATCAGTAATTGTGGCTCACGGGCCCAGCCGCTCCGCGGCATGTGGGATCTTCCCGGACCAGGGCTCGAACCCGTGTCCCCTGCATTGGCAGGCAGATTCTCAACCACCGCGCCACCAGGGAAGCCCCTCCTTTATTTTTTATTAAGAAAAAAATTCATAGTAACTGAAAATTTACAAAAATAGTAAAAAGTAACTTTTGAATGTCTTCAATTTTTATATTCTTCATCTAAATTGTAAATATTTTATCAATACTATGTCATTCTTTTGCTCTCGTATATTCACATATCTGCAGATATGATGTCCCATTAAAGCTAAATAATTAAATGTGTGTTTTCTAAAAACAAGGGCATTTTCTTCTATAGCATGACCCTTTAAAATAAGGAAATTGATATTGGTAAATACTACCATTTTTATAGCAAATTGATCCAATCTGGAGTTAGGAGTATCATCTGGTTGCCATACCCCTTGAATCAGGCAATCTAAACTATTCCTCACTCTTTTATAATCCTAAATTATAAGCTTGTTATTTTGTAGACTGTTTCTCAATTTGGGTATATCTAATGTTGCTTCATGGTGAGATTCAAGTTATGTATTTTTATCATAAATATCACAAATGTAATACCTTGTTCTCACTTTATACCTCATGACACACGATGTCAATTTGTGTCATCCCTGGCAATGTTAAGTTTGATCAGTTGATAGAGGTCTTGTCTTTCTTCATTATAAAGTTTCCAGATTCCCTACTGTAATTACTAAGATATTCATAGGGAAATACTTTGTTACTGTGAAAATACTATTTCCCTATTATATTTTTAGCATCCTCTGATAAAAAATTTTGTCTAGACAATTAATGCTATAATATTTTCCAAAAGATTATTTTACACTTTTATATTTCTTCCACATCCTTTAGTTGCCTGATTGCAAGAGATTTCTCTTCTTCCAATTTCTTTACGTTTTTATATCATTACGAATTCATATTTTATTCATTATATTATAACTTTGTTACTGTTTTTATTTTGATGCTCAAGTTGTACTGGCATTGGCTAGTGGGAACCTCTTTAAGCTGAATTTTATGTCCTTTGACAAGACCCCATCCTCCTTCTGATATTCTCTTACTTTCTGGCATTAGATTTTCCAGGCTCAGCTATTTCTTTCCTTCCCCAGTCCTGGGATTGGCCATTTTTCTTAAAAGTTCTGGTACCCGTTAGTAAAAAGTGATATTTAGAAGCCAAGATCTGTGCAACAAGTATGCTCATTGCTAATGGGATATTGCTACTCCCAGGCCTATCAACGAACTGAAGTAAAAAGTGAAAGCACCCATACATACATACATACACATACACACATAATTGTACACACACACACGTGTGTGTGTTCATAAACATACAAACATACAGCATGCAATCATATCTATATCTATATCAATCTATAACCACATTTATATTTATATCTATATTTTGAAATATGTAAGAGTTCACCCCATTCCTTCCAATTCTAATCTAACATTCAGAATTTATTCTAGATTCCTCCCTTTCCATATTTGTAACTTTTTTGATAGTGAAAAACCCGTTTTTTCCTATTAGATTTCTATTGTTTCTGTGACAAATCACCTCAAACTTAATGGCTTGAAACAACACAAATGTATTATCTTACTGTTCTAAAAGTTAGTAGGCCAACATAAGTCTTATGGGCTAAAATCAGGGTGTCAGCAGGACTGCTTTTCTTTCTAGAGATTGTAGGCGAGAATCGTGTGTTTGTTGTTCTTGTCATTTTGGATTTTCTGGTTTTTATTTGTTTTGTTTTTTCCAACTTCTAGAGATGATCGACATTTCTTAGTGGCTTCCTTCCAACATTTTGAAAGCCAGCAACAGTGTATCTCTCTATTCATCTGTATTCACACCAGGGGCTTTTTGGCCCTAACCCAGTGTAGACAGCTGCTGTACTTGTTGCCTTCTTAATTGACCCTGTCTTTTCTCTGTCACCTCCCTATTTGACCTTGACTTAGTGCCAGTTACTGCATCATTTGGCTCCTTCTTCACTTGCCCCTTCATCACAAGACAGCTGATACCTTGTCTGGCCCATTCCTCACTCTCACACTCTTGATCTCACTCAGGTTAACTCCAATATATATATTTCAAGGGAAAAAGAATGCAGGAGAGGAAAAGGTTAAGATTTCATTTTAAAATCTAAGACTGATGTGAAAGCAACATACACTAAATAACGTCTCTTGTTTGCTATTATTCTTGGAGAAGACTATTGTATCTATTCTAAACTTCAATTTTTTCCAACTATGAAATAAAAGGATTGGGTTGTATTATCTCTAATTATTATTCATGACTAATAACAAGGATATAATTATTTATTTTTCTCAGAAAATTATACATAGTGTCTGCTATATATTTTCATTTGCAAAATAATCTACCTTTTAGAGAAGTATTTTTTTTTCTAAATTACAAAATGCTTACAATTAACCTATGTAAATTTTATCCTTCTACCTTAAGATAATTTATTCCTATTCTTGCTTGCATTATAAAAGAATATAATGAAAACCAAAACTTTTTGAGTGAACTCTTCTGTATTCCAATCAAAGAAAATTTATATAACCTCCTTTATGTTGAAAATATCTACTTTATAATGGATGCATTGGTTTCCTATGGTTTGCATAGCAAATTACCAGAAACTAGGTGATTCTGAACAACAGAAATGTATTCTCCCACAGTTCTCTGAAGACTAAAAGTCTAAAATCAAGGTATAAGCAGTCATGCTCCACCTCTGAAGGCTCTAGGAAAAAAATCTTTCCTTGCTTCTTCCAACTTCTGGAAGCTCCTGGCAATCCTTGGCATTTCTTGTCTTTTAGCTGCATCACTTCAGTCTTTGACTCTATGTCTCATGACCTCCTTCCCTGTGTGTCTCTGTGTGTCCTCTAATCTTATAAGAACACAGGTTGATTGATTTAGGACCTACACTGATGTAGTATGACCTCATTTTAACTAATTACATTACTCTATTTTCAAATAAGGTCACATTCTGAGGTTCCTTAGACATGAGTTTTTGGAGGAAACTATGCCACCCATTACGCTGAAAAACATTTAACGAGAAAACCCAAAAAGCAACGGACACTTTTATAATGGATTGCTTATTGGGTGAAATTAGGAAGTTAATGTTAATTTTCTGTAGTATGATAGTAGTACTCTTATTATGTAGAAGAATGTTCTTATAGGAAATTCATGTTAATATATAGAGGTGGTGTTGGCAACTTAGTTTCAAATGCTTTAGGAAAACAGAAAGAGAGAGAAAGAAAGGGAACATGAGAGGGAAAGAGAACAGAAACAGAGAGATAGAGACACACAGTAGAAAATATAGACATGTAAGAGAGAAATGGAATGCAAGAAAGTCATGATAAAGTCTTAAGTAGGGCAATCAGGGCAACCCTCATTAGGAAGCTGAAATACAAACAAAAGCTTAAAGGTGCAAGAGAGCTAGCCAATTATATATGTAGAAGAAAGTGTTTCTGGAAGGAGAGACAGATAGAACAATGATGCTAAAACATGAACACGATGGTATACCTGAGAAAGAGTGAGGAGACCAGTGTGGTAGAGTTGGGTGAATAATGCGGCAGTAAAGGACATCTTTACACCCAATCATGTAAGGCCTTTTATGCCATAGAACAGGCTTTGGCTTTTACTTTAAGTGAAATAAGGAACCAAGTCACAGGAGTGATTTGAACTGATTTACATCATAAAGAATTTGACTGCTTTGTTGAGACTAGACTTTAGGAAAGCAAGAATAGAAGAAATTGGACCTTTTTGAAAGTTACTGCAGTAATCCAGTGAAAGATCATGGTAATTCACAAAAAAGTGATTATCTTGTGATATACTTTGAAGGTAAACTCAGCATGATTCCCTGATGGGTGAGCTGTAAGAAGTAAAAGGATACAAGTAAATGAACAACCGGAAAAGTCTCTGTCAACTTAGATGAGAAAGGCTATGGATAGAGAAGCGTGGAGATGAAAGATCATGAGTTCAATTTCAGACAAGTTGACACTGAAAGGTTGAATAGACAGCTATACAAATCTGGACTTTGAGAGGTTAGCCTGCATGGCCTAGAAATATAAATGTTGAAATTGTCAGCAAATAGATGGTATTTATACCATAGAAAGAGGTGAGATAATGAAGGAAATGACTATAGATAGAGGAGTCAAAGGTCTAAAAATGGAAGAAGAGGAAGAATGCAGAGAGACTGAGATGCAACAATCAGAAAGATAGGAAGAAAACAGAGAGGGTTGTATTAGAAGCAGGACTGGTAACTATTATGGACCTAGCTCAAAAAAATGTGAACTCTTGTTAAAAATGTATTTAAAATTTCAAGACAGTGACAGCAGAACACTACACCATATACAGAACTCTTCTAAGCCCAGGGTCTTTTGCGACTGCACAGATCACAGATCTCATTCCAATGAACCTGGCCCTGATCTCAAACTGAGAGAGAGAGAGAGAGAGAGAGAGAGAGAAATCAATCATTTCAAAAGCTACCAATGGGTTACATAAGATGAGAACTGAGAGTTAATCAGTGGATTAATCAGTGTGGATATAACTGTTGACTTGAACTAATTTCTGTTGAATGATGCTGGCAAAATCCTGATAGGAGTAGGTTAAATAATGAATAGGAGGAGGGTAATCTGAAGCAGTGAATATAAACAAATCTTTTGAGGAGTTTTCCTGCTAAGGAGAGGAGGCAGGAATTGTCAAAAATATAGTCTTCTTTTCTTTTCTTTTTAAAGATGGAAAAGATAATAGAAAGTTTTTAGGGTAAAGGGAATGATCCACTAAGAGTATGAAAAATAGAGAGAGGGAAATTGTGGAGCAAAGTCATTGAGTAGGTGAGAAAGTATGTGCTCTAATAAATAAATAAGGTGATAAGATTTTCTTTCAGGTACCCTGAAAATTTATCTATCTTGACAGACCAGAAGTCAAAATACGTAGTTAGAAAGGAGGATATTGTCACTGCTATGGTTTGTTAACTGACTGTAAGGAAGCAAGGGATTTGGGAACATATAAAGCTAGTAGTTGTAATGACTGAATCTGGAGAATAGAGTTTAATTTTAGAAGAGTTGAGTGTATGATGAAGATATATTGAACCAAGAATATCTACCAGGAAATTGAAAATGTCAGAGAATCTGGTTGGTGGAGAGGAGGGTTGAGGGGTAGAGAGAGTGTAGGTTTTTCTCTTCAGGCTCTGCCTCCATCCTAAGCTGTGCTCCTGCAGCAGCAGCAATGTAGGTTCCTCCTCCCTTAGCAGGAAACTGGGAATGTTAACCCCTCTTGTCCAAGGAGAATGAAGGGAATCCTTGTTACTTAATTAATCATTCTTTCTTTTCACCATTTTATCCCAGTTTGGGGAAGTATGTAACAGCATCAGAATGACAAAACCTCAAATGAGAGCTATTAGAAAAAATATTAACTGTATCTTTGTGGAATTTACAGATGGCAGTATCTAGTGTTTGCATCGGTGCTGTGATGAGAGATACAGATCAACAACTTTGATCATGTGTTAATAATTGTTGCAAATTCTTGATTGTTTTTTGGTACCTCTCTACATTTGTACATGTTTAAAATTTCAATAGTAGAAAGTAAAAAGAAAATTGAATGCCCTTTCTCACAAAGATATCCACCTGAATCAATATAGCTCTCCAACTCACCCCCAAAATATAGTTCCTTAGTTCACAGGTGTCTGAGAACTTTGCCAAAGTTTTGCTTTATTTGGGGATAAAGAATAAAACTGAAAAGAACCTCACTACCTAATAAGAAAATGGGTATAAACTACAGAATCATAGTTTATCTTGAGCCCATTAGAAAGCTACAATTAGAAGATGACCAGCAATCCTACTTCTGGGTGTATATCTGGAGAAAACCATAATTCGAAAAGGTACATGCATCCCAATGTTCATTGTGGCACTATTTACGATAGCAAATAATAATACAAATGAACACATACACAAAACAGAAATAGACCCACAGACATTAAAAAAAAAAAAAAAATCCTTATGGTTACCAAAGGGTAAAAGGGGAGGAGGAGTAAATTAGGAGTTTGGGATTAACATATACACACTACTATATATAAAATAGATAACCAAAAAGGACATACTGTATAGCACAGAGAACTATATAAATACTCAATATTTTGCAATAACCTATAAGGGAAAAGAATCTGAAAAAGTATATATATATATATATATATATATATGTATATATATATATAGAGAGAGAGAGAGAGAGAGAGAGAGAGAGAGAGGAGAGAGAGAGAGAGAGAGAAATAAAAATTAATTAATTAATTAATACTTGGTATTAAAGTTTTTTAAAAAGTTTATTTTAAAAAAAGGCAAAGCTTGTTTATACCTTGATTAAGAAAGTGCAGTAGCTTAAGTAACCCAAGGATATGTATTATGAAAAACAATAACAACTGAATTAATAAAGTAACCATTAGAAGGCAAAAAAAAAAAGTTGCTGGCTTAAAAAGTAAAGAATGGTATCCTGAGCCAAGGAATACAGATGAGTCTGGAAAAACTGAGGAGACACTTTCTCCATTAGAGCCACCAGAATGTAACACAGCCCTGTAAGCTCCTTAATATTAGCCCAATAACACCCATTTCCAACTTCTGACCTCCAGCAATATAAGATAATAAATTTGTGTTGCTTTAAGCCACACATTTTGTGATAATTAGTTGCAGCATCAACAGGAAAGTAACACATTATCTAAAGTCATTTCTAAGGTAATATAACTGTAATTATTATGTTTTATAGGTTATATAAAATTTTGAAATTAACTGTTAATGCTTATTTCTTTATGCAACAAAATATCCCATTGATAAGACTAAAAAAACAAAAACAAAAACCTTTCAACATGATTTAATTATAGATTATACAAAAACATATAGTCAAAGCTGGGTACAGAGAAGTAAAAATTTAGGGGTTTGGGGCACATTGGGGAATAGATATAAAAATGATTTAGTTTCAAATATATTGTTATATGAAGTAGGGGAATTATTCATCAGTCTGTTGGAAATATTTCTTGGAGCTCAAGAAATAAAAAGGTTTACAATCTAAAATTTTAGTTGTGTGATGTTGGTTACTTATATGTTCAGATTATGAAAGTTCCAGAAAATATGAGAAAAATAAAGGAATAAAATAGAAGTTCTGAGAATGAAATAAGCAGGCAGAAAAATATCAAATTATGACCCTGGACATGAAAAAATCATAATAGGTAATTATCACAATGACATAGAACAAAAGAATACTGAGAAGAAGAATACATTCTCCAATAATGTAAAGAGGCTGAAGACAAGGAGAAGTCTATGAAATTTTGCAACTATAAAGCTCAGGTTAACTTCAGAGAAATAACTGAAAAATTCTGTATACTGAAGACATATATGATTTTGAGGATTGATTCAATGGTGAAGTGGAGGTAGCAAAAGCTTTCAAACATAAGAAAGAAATTTTGGGGAGGGATAAAAAAATCAAGGACAAACTTGATGCAAATATTTAGATGATATAACACATCTAAGCTCCTGTTATCTGTAGCAAGAACTGTCTTTCTTACTTCACCTATTTCACAAAGGCCTTGTCAAGGCCTGTGAGAGCCCATATGATGTGGCTATTGGCTTATTCTCTGACCTCTTTCCTATATATCTCCTCTTTCTTCCCTACAATCCAATCATATTTGTCTAACGCAGTATCTTATATCTGTACCTTTAAAATATATCTCAGGATTTTTCTACTTATTCCTGCTACATGATAGATGTGTGGCTTTAGAGTGTTCTTCACCAGAGGAGAGTGTGAGGAAATCATGTGTGGTCTCAACCTCCTTCAGATCCTATTAGCCCTATTACTCACAAAGGTCCAAAGTAAACCCAAGGCAGACTGAAATTCCTTCCATGTGCTTGAGAAAGAAAAACAAATCAGGCTTGGGGAGCATTCATAACCTCTATCCCACTGACTTTATCTTCCCTCCAATAATCTGTTCTCCATAACTTTATAAATGCTATTTTATTAAAAGGTGAATTCTACCATGTCCATTTCAAGCTTAAAACTTTTAATGATTCTCCATTGGTAGCAAGATAATTTCCTTATTACCTGTCTATATTAATCATCATTCACTTTCTACAAGGGTGCATGTAATTCAACCACCTTTATAAATGAACTCACTGAATACACCACAGTAGTTCATGCCTCTGTTCTTCTAAGCATGCTATTGCCTTTTCTCATAATGTGCTTATTCTCATATTAGTGAGCTCCTTTCAAAATCCAGCCGATGTCCTTGTTTTTTGTAATGTTATCCCTGTCCTCTCCCTTAGAAAGTCAATCACCTTTTTGGCTTGTACAACATTATCTTATTTATTTTCTTTATTTTTTAATTTATTATACTATATGGAAACTAAATAATTTATTCACTCTATTATTCCCAATACTAGACTATGAGTGCTTTGCAGGTCCTGTCCGTGTCTTATTTATTGTGATTCTATCACCCATCCCAATATCTATTGTGTAATATGTTGTAAAGTATTTGCTGAATTTAATTGTAGTGAAAGGAATTTAATCACTTGAAGTCTGTGGAGTTTTTAGAAATGGTAATTATAAGGAAGGAACATTTAGTTTGTATTTCAATACTGGGTAAGTTTGGAGGAAATCATCTTTTGACCAACCAGGAGAATCTTCATGAAAAACATTAAAATTTGAAGTATTGTTTAAATAAAATTATTATTTTTAAAATATTATTTAGATAAAAATTAAAGAGGTGTTTTGAGCTAAGAAATTTTGTAATTGTTTTAATAATTCAGAGAATAAGAATTGAGTTCCAATCTAATAATCTATATAAAAATAGTGTTATCTATCTCTCTTTATAAATATATTTTTGAAATACAAGTCTCTATTCAATTTGGGGGAACTAAGTAATTTTTCAACAGAGAGAGTCAATTAATAAAAGTCAGTTTTTGTGATTTGAGTCATTCTTAATTAAAAAACATTCCAGGAATGGAGTTAAGATGGCGGAAGTGTAGGAGGATGTGGAGTTCTCTCTCCACAGATGCAACAGGAATAAATCTATAGATGCAACAATTCTCACAGAACACCAGTTGAACACTAACAGAAGACCTTGGACACCAGAAAGGACTATAAAGATCCCTGCATAACTGGGTAGGATAATAAAAAGAAGGGAGAAGAAAGAGTAGAGGAAGTGGGATGGGACATGCACCCCAGGACTGGGAGCTGAAGCAGAGGAGAGATTCCCAAATTTGGGGAAACCCTCTCTGTAATGGGGAAATCGATTGGGACAGAAGGGAGGCATTTGAGGCTGTAGGAAGTGAAGTGGCCAATCTGTGGCAGATGGGACAGAGTAAGAAATACACAGATGGTCCGTACCACAACCCTACATGTCCTGGACTGTGATGCGTGTTCACAGGTGTGCAAGGGGGTTAGGAGCTGGAGTGTGGGGATTCGAGAACAGGCCTGGAGTGAGAACTACTGTTGGTTGTGGGAAGATGGACTGAGGGGATGGAAGGGAGGAAATCTGCAGCAGGGAATGCCTATGGAGGAAGACTGGATTGCCATGAAAGCAGGGCACTACTGATGAGTTACACGCAGGGAGAGGAGTCAGTCACTACTGTAGCCTCTCTCTCCTCACATACCGGCTCCTGCTGACAAAGCCCTCCTAGGGCTGGCTCTTGTGTGCTGGCTGCTGAGCAATTAAAAAAAAAAAACCCTCAGTGCTGGCTCTCGTGTGCTTTATGCTGGGCACCAGAAAAGACCCTCACTAGGGCCATATCTCTTGTGCCTGTGGCCACCAGCATCCCTGCTCATTTGGCGCTGTTGGGGCTCCCGTAACCCAAGAAGTCATACCACCTCTGTGCCCTGTACTCACTGGGGCACACCCAAGAGCTCCAAGGCAGCCTCAGGACCAGATTCCTGTGGGTGGACCACACACAGATGTGGGGATAAAATCAAAGCTGGACCCCAGGGATGGGGTGAATAAGGAAGAGGATTGAAAATATTTCCATCAGCTGTACAAGATGCAGATCAAATCCCTGCAATCAGACCCTAGGTAGACCCTGCATCTGCAGAATATCTGAGTAGACAATGAGCATTTCCACGAATGAAAATGGTCTAGCTCTGACAGCTCTGGACTTTGGGGGCAAGCAAACACAGGCACTGGGCCAGACCAGAGTCTGAGTGGTCCCCACAGGGCCCAAAACAAGTCCAGAGACCAACCAAGAGGCAGAGGAGAGCCTCTTGGGGAGGCCGAGGTAGGCTGTGGCTCATGGTGTGTGCAAGGGCACTTACAGCTGAGACCCCAGAGAAACATAATTATTAATATTAATTTTATCATGTTTTGATTCATCCTGTTGTTGGTTCTGGCATTTTTTTTTTTGGTCTGTTGTTTTAGTTTTTTGTTTTTATTTTTCTTTTTTATTTAGTTTCTTGAGATCTTCATGTTTTATAATTTTTTTTTTTATATATTTCTATTTTTACTGTATTTTCTGTTGTTCTGTGTTCTTTTCCCTTATTTTTTTCTTCTTCTTTTTCTTTAATATAGTTTTTAAATTTTTTATATTTCCATTTCTGCTTTGCTTTTCTATTATTCTGTTTTTTTTCCTTTTTTATTTTATTTTTATTATATTATATATATATTTTTTTTAAAATCATTTTTATTGGTTTGTTCTGTTTTCTTGCTTTATTCTTCAGTTGGTACACTGCTTTGGTTTTGTTTTTAGGTTTTGTGCTTTTCTTAGTTCTGATTTTAAGAGTTTGATTTCATTTTTGGGTTCTTCTGTTTGGTTATTTTCTTCCTTTTTGTTTTATTTGGTTCTGTTTTTGTTTCTTTTGTGTGTGTGTGTTTCCTTGTTTCTTTTTTTCTTTGTTTAATTGTGTTTTTACCATTTCTCTTGGGTTTTGTTTGACTTGCTTTTCCTTTTTTTTTTCTTTCTTTAATATATTTTTTGTTTTATTTTTATATATTTCTATTTCTACGTTGCTTTTCTGTTATTCTGTCTTCTTTCCCCTTTCTCTTTTTCTTTTTTTCTTTTATCATTTTTGTCAGTTGGTTTTGTTTCTTTGCTTCATTCTTCAGTTGGCACTCTGCTTTGGTTTTGTTTTTTGATTTTGTGTTTCTGTTAGTTTTCTTTTTAATTGTTTTATTTCATTCTTGGGTTCTTTTTTTTGGTTGTTCTCTTGCATTTGTTTTATTTTGTTATGTTTTTATTTCTTGTGTGTGTGTGTGTGTGTGTTTCCTTGTTTCTGTTTGTTTGATTTTACTTGTTACCATTTGTCTGGCGTTTTGTTTGACTTTTTTTTTTTTTTTTAATCCCCTTTACTGCTCGGATGAGTGACTTGTGGGGTCTTGGTTCCTTGACCGGAAGTCAGGCCTGAGACTCTGGAGTGGGAGCATTGAGTCCAGGACGCTGGACCACTAGAGAATTCCTGGCCCCAGGGAAGATTAATCGCCGAAAGCTCTCAAGGAGGCCTCTATCTGAATCCAAGGCTTGGCTCCACCCAACTTCCTGCAGCTCCTAGTGCTGAACACCTCACACCAAATAACAAACAAGACAGGAACACAACCCCATCCATCAGCACACAGACTACCTAAAGTCATGCAAAGCTCACAGACAACCCAAAAACACATCACCTGACATGGCACTGCTCATCACAGGGAAAAGACTCAGCTCCACCCACCAGAACAAGGGCAGCAGTCCCTCCCATCAGGAAGACTATGCAAGACACTGGACCAAAACCACCACTTGGGACAAAGAACAGAAGCAAGAGGAAATACGACCCTGCAGACTATGAAAAGGAGACCTCAAATACTGTAAATTAGACAAAATGAGAAGAAGATAAATATCTTACAGGCAAAGAGCAAGATAAAACCCCATAAAACCAAATAAATGAAGAGGAAATAGACAAACTAGCTAAGAAAGAATTCATTGTAATGATGGTAAACATGATCCAAAATCTTGGAAGTATAAAAGAGAAAATACAAGAAAAGTTTAACAAGGACCTAGCAGAAAAAAAGAGCAAACAAACAATAATGAACAACACAATAACTGAAATTAAAAATACTCTAGAAGGAATCAATAACAGGAAAAAAATGAGGCAGAAGAAGGGATAAGTGACCTAGAAGATAGAATAGAGGAAATAACTGCCTCAGAGCACAATAAAGAAAAAAAGAATGAAAAGAATGGAGGACAGACTCAGAGACATCTGGGAAAATATTAAGCACACCAGAATTCGAATTATAGGTATCCCAGAAGACAAAGAGAAAAAGAAAGGGTGAAAGAATATATTTGAAGAGATTATAGTGGAAAATTCTCCAACATGGGAAAGGAAATAATCATTCAAGTTCACGAAGTGCAGAGAGTCCTATACAGTATAAACCTAAGGAGAAACATGCCGAGACACAAAATAATCAAAATAACAAAAATTAAACATAAAGAAAAAAATATTAAAAGCAGCAAAGGAAAAGATCTAATAACATACAAGGGAATCCCCATAAGGTTAACTGCTGGTCTTTCAGCAGAAACTCTGCAGGCCAGAAGAGAGTGGCAGGATATACTTAAAGTGATGAAAGGGAAAAATCTACAACCAAGATAACTCTACCCAGCAAGGATCTCATTCAGATTCAACAGAGAAATCAAAAGCTTTACAGACAAGCAAAATTGAAGAGAATTCAGCACCACTAAACCAGCTTCACAACAGATGCTAAAGGAACTTCTCTAGGTGGCAAACACAAGAAAAGGAAAAGACCTACAAAAACAAACCTAAAACAATTAAGAAATTGGTAATAGGAATATATATAGCAAAAATTACCATAAATGTATATGGATTAAATGCTCCAACCAAAAGACAAAGACTGGCTGAATGGATACCAAAACAAGACCTGTATATATGCTGTTTACAAGAGACCCACTTCAGACCTAGGAACACATACAGTCTGAGAGTGAGGGGATGGAAACAGACATTCTATGCAAATGGAAATCACAAGAAATCTGGAGTAGCAATACACATATCAGACAAAATAAACTTTAAAATAAAGACTATTACAAGAGACAAGGAAGGACACTACATAATGATCAAGGGATCAATCCAAAAAGAAGATATAACAGTTGTAAATATTTATGAACCCAACATAGGAGCACCTTAATACATAAGGCAAATGCTAACAACCATAAAAGGGGAAATCGACAGTAACACTTTAATAGAAAGGGACTTTAACACCCCACTTACAACAAAGGACAGATCATACAAACTGAAAATACATAAGGAAACAAAAGTTTTAAATGACATGATAAACCAGATTGGTTTAATTGTTATTTCTAGGACAGTCCACCCAAAAGAGGCAGAATACACTTTCTTCTCAAGTGCACATGGAACATTCTCCAGGATAGATCACATCTTGGGTCACAAATCAAGCCTTGGTAAATTTTAGAAAATTGAAATCGTATTAGGCAACTTTTCCAAACACAATGCTATGAGACTAGATATAAATTACAGGAAAAAAATGTAAAAAATACAAACTCATGGAGGCTAAACAATACACTACTAAATAACAAAGAAATCACTGAAGAAATCAAAAAATACATAGAAACAAATGGCAGTGAAAACACGATGACCTAAAATCTATGGGATGCAGCAAAAACAGTTCTAAGAGGGAAGTTTATAGCAATATAATCCTACATCAAGAAACAAGAAAAATCTCAAATAAACAACCTAAACTTACACCTAAAGCAACTAGGGAGGGAATAACAAAAACAAAAACCCAAATTGAGCAGAAGGAAAGAAATCATAAAGATCAGATCAGAAATAAATGAAGAAGAAATAAAGTAAAAAATAGCAAAGATCAATAAAACTGAAAGCTGGTTCTTTGAGAAGATAAACAAAATTGATAAACCATTAGCCAGCCTCATCAGGAAAAAAAGGGAGAAGACTCAGATCAACAAAATTAGAAATGAAAAAGGAGAAGTAACAACTGAGACTGCAGAAATACAAAGGATCAAGAGAGACTACTACAAGAAACTATGAGCCAATAAAATGGGTAACCTGGAAGAAATGGACAAATTCTTAGAAAAGTACAAGACTGAACCAGGAAGAAATAGAAGATATGAACAGACCAATCACAAGCACTGAAATTGAAACAGTGATTAAAATCTTCCAACAAACAAAAGCCCAGGGCCAGATAGCTTCACAATTGAATTCTATCAAATATTTAGAGAAGAGCTAACACCTATCCTTCTCAAACTCTTCCAAAATATAGCAGAGGGAGGAACACTCCCAAACTCATCCTATGAGGCCACCATCACCCTGATATCAAAACCAGGCAAAGATGTCACTAAAAAAATAATTATAGGCCAATATCACTGATGAACATAGATTCAAAAATCTGCAAAAAAATACTAGCAAACAGAATACAACAGCACATTAAAAGGATCATGCACCGTGATCAAGTGAGGTTTATCCTAGGAATGCAAGGATTCTTCAATATATGCAAATCAATCAGTGTGATACACCATATTAATAAATTGAAGAATAAAAACCATATGATCATCTTAATAGATGCAGAAAAAGCTTTTGATAAAATTCAACACCATTTTATGATAAAAAAAAAAAAACCTCCAGAAAGTGGGCACAGAGGGAACTTACGTCTACATAATAAAGGCCATAAATGACAAACTCACAGCCAACATCATTCTCAATGGTAAAAAACTGAAAACATTTCCTCTAAGATCAGGAACAAGGCAAAGGTGCCCACTCTCACCACTATTATTCAGCATTCATTTGGAAGTTTTAGCCACGTCAAACAGAGAAGAAAAAGAAATAAAAGGAATCCAAATTGGAAAAGAAGAAGTAAAACTCTCACTGTTTACAGATTACATGATGCTATACATAGAAAATCCTAAAAATGCCACCAGAAAACTACTAGAGCTAATCAGTGAATTTGGTAAAGTAGCAGGATACAAAATTAGTGCACAGAAATCTCTGGCATTCCTATATTCTAGCAATGAAAAATCAGAAAGAGAAGTTAAGAAAACACTCCTTTTTACCACTGCAACAAAAAGAATAAAATACCTAGGAATAAACTTTCCTAAGGAGGCAAAAGACCTGTATTCAGAAAACTATAAGACACTGATGAAAGAAATTAAAGACAATACAAACAGATGGAGAGATATACCATGTTCTTGGATTGTAAGAATCAACATTGTGAAAATGACTATACTGCCCAAAACAATCTACAGATTCAATGCAATCCCTGTCAAATTACCAATGGCATTTTTCACAGAACTAGAACAAGAAATTTTACAATTTGTATGGAAACACAAAAGACCCTGAATAGCCAAAGCAATCTTGAGGAAAAAAAAAACAGAGCAGGAGGAATCAGGCTCCCTGACTTCAGACTGTACTACAAAGCTACAGTAATCAAGACAATATGGTACTGGCACAAAAACAGAAATATAGATCAATGCAACAGGATAGAAAGCCCAGAGATAAACCCATGCACGTATGGTCACATTATCTTTGACAAAGGAGGTAAGGATATAAAATAAGGAAAAAACAGCCTCTTCAATAAGTGGTACTGGGAAAACTGGATAGCTACATGTAAAAGAATGAAATTAGAACACTTCCTAACACCATCCACAAAAATAAACTCAAAATGGATTAAAGACCTAAATGTAAGACCAGATACTATAAAACTCTTAGAGGAAAACATAGGCATAACACTCTATGACATAAATCACACTAAGTTCCTTTTTGACCCAGCTCCTAGAGCAATGGAAATTAAAAAATAAATAAATAAAAATGGGACCTAATTAAACTTAAAAGCTTTTGCACAGCAAAGGAAACCATAAACAAGATGAAAAGACAACTCTCAGAATGGGACAATATATTTGCAAATGAAGCAACTGACAAAGGATTAATCTCCAAAATTTACAAGCAGCTCATACAGCTCAATATCAAAAAAACGAACAACCCAATCCAAAAATGGGCAGGAGACCTAAATGGACATTTCCCTAAAGAAGATATACAGATTGCCAACAAACACATGAAACGATGCTCAACATCACTAATTATTAGAGAAATGCAAATCAAAACCACAATGAGGTATCACCTTACACCATTCAGAATGGCCATCATCAGAAAACCTAGAAACTATAAATCCTGGAGAGTGTGTGGAGAAAAGTTTACCCTCCTGCACTGTTTGTGGGAATGTAAATTGATACAGCCACTATGGAGAACATTATGGAGGTTCTTTAAAAAAGTATAATAGAACTACCATATGATCCAGCATTCCCACTGCTGGGCATATACCCTGAGAAACCATAATTCAAAAAGATACATATACCACAATGTTCTTTGAATCACTACTTACCATAGCTGGGACATGAAAGCAACCTAAACATCCATTGACAGATGAATGGATAAAGAAGATGTGTTACATATATACAATGGAATATTACTCAGCCCTTAAAAGGAACAAAATTGAGTTATTTGTAATGAGTTGGATGGACCTAGAGATAGTCATACAGATTGAAGTAGGTCAGAAAGAGAAAAACAAATGTGTGCTAATGCATATATATGTAATCTAAAAAAATGGTACTGATGCACCTACTGGCAGGGAAGGAATAAAGATGCAGATGTAGAGAATGGACTTGAGGACACAGTGGGGGAAGGGGAATTGGGACAAAGAGAGTAGCATTGACACATATACATTACCAAATGTAAAATGGATGGCTAGTGGCAAGCTGCTGCATAGAATAGGGATGTCAACTCAACGCTTTGTTACAACCTAGAGGGGTGGGAAAGGGAGGGTGAGAGGAAGTACCAAGAGGGAAGGGATATGGGGATATACGGATACATAAAGCTGATTCACTTTATTGTACAGCAGAAACTAACACAACATTGTAAAGTAGTTATACCCCAATAAAGATGTGAAAAAAATAGAGAAAAAAAAAAAGCATTCCAATTGAATACAGAAAATAGCATACGCCAGAGGAGATAAATCCAGAAGATAAAAATAATTTTAATTATGAAGTTTAGGCAAATGCTTTCTCATGATCAACGGCTATTTGATGCTCATTCTATCATTTCCAAAGTGACCATTTCAAATTCACAGAAATTTGAAGTTTGGAAGCAGTTTATTTTATAATGCCTTGGTTTTCAAAGTTTTAAAAGTTGTCATTTAAGCAAATAGATTATTTCTAGAGATTGTAAATGGCACCATTTTGTTTTAGACTAGCCAGTCCCTGAACACACTGGTCAGGGCTTATCAAATATGAAGAGCAGGGAGGGCACAGATCAGGAAAGATCTCACTTTAATTTTCTGTGCTGTTGCCATTATTGATTAGGTTTTGCATATTTGTAAGAATGATGTGAGACATGAGAGTATTAGAAGACTAAAGTAGATTTTAAAAAGCTGCTTTCATAAGGTTGTGACTCAATATTTATATTAGAAAATTGAGGATGCAGATAGAAAGTCTCCACTTCTTGTGGTTTTGGAGATTAGATAATCTACAGCTGTTATCACCAGAGAACATTCCAGTATGTATAATAATTATATCAGTTAAAACAGAGATAAAGGTTTTTTATGTTCAAGTCAACACTAACAAACAGGCAGGTAAATCTTGATAGTAGAATTGATTAAGAAACTTTTGTCATATTTACATTTCATTTCTGAAGTTCTGAAAATTTTGTCTTTGTAAAGCAAATCATCTGAATTTCCTCTTTTTTTTCTTTTACTCCATGATAATTTTTTACTACTGTTTCATTTACGTCATAGTTTTTTTTTTGTTTTTAACATCTTTATTGGAGTATAATTGCTTTACAATGATGTGTTAGTTTCTGCTTTATAACAAAGTGAATCAGTTATACATATACATATGTTCCCATATCTCTTCCCTCTTGCATCTCCCTCCCTCCTGCTCTCCCTATCCCACCCCTCTAGGTGGTCACAAAGCACAGAGCTGATCTACCTGTGCTATGTGGTTGCTTCCCACTAGCTATCTATTTTACGTTTGGTAGTGTATATAAGTTCATGCCACTCTCTCACTTTGTCACATCTTACCTTTCCCCCTCCCCATATCCTCAAGTCCATTCTCTAGTAGGTCTGTGTCTTTATTCTCATCTTGCCACTAGGTTCTTCATGACCTTTTTTTTTTTCCTTAGATTGCATATATATGTGTTACCATACTGTATTTGTTTTTCTCTTTCTGACTTACTTCACTCTGTATAAGACTCTAACTCCATCCACCTCACTACAAATAACTCCATTTCATTTCTTTTTATGGCTGAGTAATATTCCATTGTATATATGTGCCACATTTTCTTTATGCATTCATCCAATGATGGGCACTTAGGTTGCTTCCATGTCCTGGCTATTGTAAATAGAACTGCAATGAACATTTTGGTACATGACTCTTTTTGAAATACGGTTTTCTCAGGGTATATGCCCAGAAGTGGGATTGCTGGGTCGTATGGTAGTTCTATTTTTAGTTTTTTAAGGAACCTCCATACTGTTCTCCATAGTGGCTGTATCAATTTACATTCCCACCAACACTGTAAGAGTGTTCCCTTTTCTCCACACCCTCTCCAGCACTTATTGTTTCTATATTTTTTTGATTATGGCCATTCTGACCGGTGTGAGATGATATCTCATTGTAGTTTTGATTTGCATTTCTCTAATGATTAATGATGTTGAGCATTCTTTCATGTGTCTGTTGGCCATCTGTATATCTTCTGTGGAGAAATGTCTATTTAGGTCTTCTGCCCATTTTTGGATTGGGTTGTTTGTTTTTTTGTTATTGAGCTGCATGAGCTGCTTGTAAATCTTGGAGGTTAATCCTTTGTCAGTTGCTTCATTTGCAAATATTTTCTCCCATTCTGAAGGCTGTCTTTTGGTCTTGTTTATGGTTTCCTTTGCTGTGCAAAAGCTTTTAAGTTTCATTAGGTCCCATTTGTTTATTTGTGTTTTTATTTCCATTTCTCTAGGAGCTGGGTCAAAAAGGATCTTGCTGTGATGTATATCATAGAGTGTTCTTCCTACGTTTTCTTCTAAGAGTTTGATAGTGTCTGGCCTTACATTTAGGTCTTTAATCCATTTTGAGTTTATTTTTGTGTATGGTGTCAAGGAGTGTTCTAATTTTATACATTTACATGTAGCTGTCCAGTTTTCCCAGCACCACGTATTGAAGAGGCTGTCTTTTCTCCACTGTATATGCTTGCCTCCTTTATCAAAGATAAGGTGACCATATGTGCATGGGTTTATCTCTGGGCTTTCTATCCTGTTCCATTGATCAATGTTTCTGCTTTTGTGCCAGTACCAAACTGTCTTGATTACTGTAGCTTTGTAGTACAGTCTGAAGTCAGGGAGCCTGATTCCTCCAGCTCCATTTTTCGTTCTCAAGATTGTTTTGGCTATTTGGGGTCTTTTGTGTTTCCATACAAATTGTGAAATTTTTGTTCTAGTTCTGTGAAAAATGCCAGTGGTGGTTTGATAAAGATTGCAATGAATCTGTAGATTGCTTTGGGTAGTAGAGTCATTTTCACAATGTTGATTCTTCCAATCCAAGAACATGGTATATCTCTCCATCTATTTGTATCATCTTTAATTTTTTCATCAGTGTCTTATAATTTTCTGTATACAGGTCTTTTGTCTCTTTAGGTAGGTTTATTCCTAGGTATTTTATTCTTTTTGTTGCAATGGTAAATGGGAGTGTTTTCTTAATTTCACTTTCAGATTTTTCATCATTAGTATATAGGAATGCAAGAGATTTCTGTGCATTAATTTTGTATCCTGCTACTTTACCAAACTCATTGATTAGCTCTAGTAGTTTTCTGGTAGCATCTTTAGGATTCTCTATGTATAGTATCATGTCATCTGCAAACAGTGACAGCTTTATTTCTTCTTTTCTGATTTGGATTCCTTTTATTTCTTTTTCTTCTCTGATTGCTGTGGCTAACTCTTCCGAAACTATGTTGAATAATAGTGGTGAGAGTGGGCAACCTTGTCTTTTTCCTGATCTTAGTGGAAATGGTTTCAGTTTTTCACCATTGAGGACAATGTTGGCTGTGGGTTTGTCATATATGGCCTTTATTATGTTGAGGAAAGTTCCCTCTATGCCTACTTTCTGCAGGGCTTTTATCATAAATCAGTATTGAATTTTGTCAAAAGCTTTCTCTGTATCTATTGAGATGATCATATGGTTTTTCTCCTTCAATTTGTTAATATGGTGTATCACGTTGATTGATTTGCACATATTGAAGAATCCTTGCATTCCTGGAATAAACCTCACTTGATCATGGTGTATGATCCTTTTAATGTGCTGTTGGATTCTGTTTGCTAGTATTTTGTTGAGGATTTTTGCATCTATGTTCATCGGTGATATTGACCTGTAGATTTCTTTCTTTGTAACATCTTTGTCTGGTTTTGGTATCAGGGTGATGGTGGCCTTATAGAATGAGTTGGGGAGTGTTCTGCTCTCTGCAATATTTTGGAAGAGTTTGAGAAGGATAGGTTTTAGCTGTTCTCTAAATGTTTGATAGAATTCTCCTGTGAAGCCATCTGGTCCTGGGCTTTTGTTTGTTGGAAGATTTTTAATCACAGTTTCAATTTCAGTGCTTATGATTGTTCTGTTCATATTTTCTATTTCTTCCTGGTTCAGTCTCGGCATGTTGTGCATTTCTAAGAATTTGTCCATTTCTTCCAGGTTGTCTATTTTATTGGCATAGAGTTGCTTGTAGTAATCTCTCATGATCGTTTGTATTTCTGCAGTGTCACTGGTTACTTCTCCTTTTTCATTTCTAATTCTATTGATGTGAGTCTTCTCCCCTTTTTTCTTGATGAGTCTTGCTAATGGTTTATCAATTTTGTTTATCTTCTCAAAGAACTAGCTTTTAGTTTTATTGATCTTTGTTATTGTTTCCTTCATTTCTTTTTCATTTATTTCTGATCTGATCTTTATGATTTCTTTCCTTCTGCTAACTTTGGGTTTTTTTTGTTCTTCTTTCTCTAATTGCTTTAGGTGCAAGGTTAGGTTGTTTATTCGAGATGTTTCCTGTTTCTTGTTGTAGGCTTGTATTGCTATAAACTTCCCTCTTAGAACTGCTTTTGCTGTATCCTATAGGTTTTGGGTCTTCGTGTCTGCATTGTCATTTGTTTCTAGGTATTTTTTGATTTCCCCTTTGTTTTCTTCAGTGATTGCTTCGTTATTAAGTAGTGTATTGTGTAGCCTCCATGTGTTTGTATTTTTTACAGATCTTTTCCTGTAATTGATATCTAATCTCATAGCATTGTGGTCGGAAAAGATGCTTGATACAATTTCAATTTTCTTAAATTTACCAAGGCTTGATTTGTGACCCAAGATATGGTCTATCCTGGAGAATGTTCCCTGAGCACTTGAGAAAAATGTGTATTCTGTTGTTTTTGGGTGGAATGTCCTATAAATATCAATTAAGTCCATCTTGTTTAATGTATCATTTAAAGCTTGTGTTTCCTTATTTATTTTCATTTTGGGTGATCTGTCCATTGGTGAAAGTGGGGTGTTAAAGTCCCCTACTATGATTGTGTTGTTGTCAATTTCCCCTTTTATGGCTGTTAGTATTTGCCTTATGTATTGAGGTGCTCCTATGTTGGGTGCATAAATATTTACAATTGTTATATCTTCTTATTGAATCGATCCCTTGATCATTATATAGTGTCCTTGTCTCTTGTAATAGTCTTTATGTTAAATTCTATTTTGTCTGATATAAGAATTGTTACTCCAGCTTTCTTTTGATTTCCATTTGCATGGAATATCTTTTTCCATCCCCTCACTTTCAGTCTGTATGTGTCCCTAGGTCTGAAGTGGGTCTCTTGTAGACAGCATATATATGGGTCTTGTTTTTGTATCCATACAACCAGTCTGTGTCCTTTGATGGGAACATTTAATCCATTTACATTTAAGGTAATTATCAATATATATGTTCCTATTCCCATTTTCTTAAATGTTTTGGGTTTGTTATTGTAGGTGTTTTCCTTCTGTTGTGTTTCTTCCTTAGAGTAGTTCCTTTAGCATTTGTTGTAAAGCTAGTTTGGTGGTGCTGAACTCTCTCAGCTTTTGCTTGTCTGTAAAGGTTTTAATTTCTCTATCAAATCTGAATGAGATCCTTGCTGGGTAGAGTAATCTTGGTTGTAGGTTTTTCTCCTTCATCACTTTAAGTATATCCTGCCACTCCCTTCTGGCTTGCAGCGTTTCTGCTGAAAGATCAGCTGTTAAACTTATGGGGATTCCCTTGTGTGTTATTTGTTGTTTTTCCCTTGCTGCTTTTAATATGTTTTCTTTATATTTAATTTTTGCTAGTTTGATTAATATGTGTCTTGGCGTGTTTCTCCTTGGATTTATCCTGTATGGGACTCTCTGTGCTTCCAGGACTTGATTAACTATTTCCTTTCCCATATTAGGGAAGTTTTCAACTATAATCTCTTCAAATATTTTCTCAGTCCCTTTCTTTTTCTCTTCTTCTTCTGGGACCCCTATAATTCTCATGTTGGTTCATTTAATGTTGTCACAGAGGTCTTTGAGACAGTCCTCAGTTGTTTTCATTCTTTTATCTTTATTCTGCTCTGCAGTAGTTATTTCCACTATTTTATCTTTCAGGTCACTTATCCGTTCTTCTGCCTCAGTTATTCTGCTATTGATCCCGTCTAGAGTATTTTTAATTTCATTTATTGTGTTTTTCATCATTGCTTGGTTCCCCTTTAGTTCTTCTAGGTCCTTGTTATATGTTTTTTGCATTTTGTCTATTCTATTTCCAAGATTTTGGATCATCTTTACTATCATTATTCTGAATTCTTTTTCAGGTAGACTGCCTATTTCCTCTTCATTTGTTAGGTCTGGTGTGTTTTTACCTTGCTCCTTCATCTGCTGTGTGTTTTTCTGTCTTCTCATTTTGCTTATCTTACTGTGTTTGGGGTCTCCTTTTTGCAGGCTGCAGATTCGTAGTTCCTGTTGTTTTTGTTATCTGTCCCCAGTGGCTAAGGTTGGTTCAGTGGGTTGTGTAGGCTTCCTGGTTGAGGGGACTAGTGCCTGCGTTCTGGTGGATGAGGCTGGATCTTGTCTTTTTGGTGGGCAGGTCCACGTCTGGTGGTGTGTTTTGGGGTGTCTGTGGCCTTACTATGATTTTAGGCAGCCCCTCTGCTAATGGAAGGGGGTATTTTCCTGTCTTGCTAGTTGTTTGGCATAGGGTGTCCAGCACTATAGCTTGCTGGTCACTGAGTGAAGCTGGGTCTTGTTGTTGAGATGGAGATCTCTGGGAGATTTTCGTCATTTGGTGTTACATGGAGCTGGGAGGTCTCTTGTGGACCAGTGTCCTGAAGTTGGCTCTCCCACCTCAGAGGCACAGCCCTGATGCCTGGCTGGTGCACCAAGAGCCTTTCATCCACCCAGGTCAGAACAAAAGGGAGAAAAAATAGAAAGAAAAAAAAAGAAAGAGGATAAAATAAAATGAGGTTATTAAAATAAAAAAAATAAAAAATAATTATTAAGAAAAAAAAAGTTTTAAGTAAAAAAAAATAAAATGGACAGACAGAACACTAGGACAAATGGTAAAAGCAAAGCTATGCTGACAAAATCTCACACAGAAACATACACATACACACTCACAAAAAGAGGAAAAGGGGAAAAAATAATATATCTTGCTCCCAAAGTCCACCTCCTCAATTTGGGATGATTCATTGTCTATTCAGGTATTCAACAGATGCAGGTACATCAAGTTGTTTGTGGAGCTTAATCCACTGCTTCTGAGGCTGCTGGGAGAAATTTCCCTTTCTCTTCTTTGTTCGCACAGCTCCCGGGTTTCAGCTTTGGATTTGGACCCGCCTCTGTGTGTAGGTCGCCTGAGGGCGTCTGTTCTTCGCTCAAACAGGATGGGGTTAAAGGAGCAGCTGCTTCAGGGGCTCTGGCTCACTCAGGCCAGGAGGGGAGGGAAGGGTATGGATGCGGGCGAGCCTACAGCGGCAGAGGCCTACGTGACGTTGCAGCAGCCTGAGGCGCGCCGTGCGTTCTCCCAGCAAAGTTGTCCCTGGATCACAGGACCCTGGTAGTGGCGGGCTGCACAGGCTCCCGGGAGGGGCAGTGTGGAGAGTGACCTGTGCTCGCACACAGGCTTCTTGGTGGTGGCGGCAGCAGCCTTAGCATTTCATCCCGTCTCTGGGGTCCGCGCTGATAGCTGCGGCTCGCACCTGTCTCTGGAGCTCATTTAAGCGGCTCTCTGAATCCCCTCTCCTCGCGCACCAGGAAACAAAGAGGCAAGAAAAAGTCTCTTGCCTGTTCGGCAGCTCCAGACCTTTTCCCGGACTACCTCCCGGCTAGCTGTGGTGCGCTAACCCCTTCAGGCTGTGTTCACGCTGCCAACCCCAGTCCTCTCCCTGCAATCCGACCATTGCCCGAGCCTCAGCTCCCAGCCCCCGCCCGCCCCGGCGGGTGAGCAGACAAACCTCTCTGGCTGGTGAGTGCTGGTTGGCACCAATCCTCTGTGAGGGAATCTCTCCGCTTTGCCCTCCGCACCCCTGTGGCTGCGTTCTCCTCCGTGGCTCTGAAGCTTCCTCCCTCTGCCACTCACAGTCTCTGCCCGCAAAGGGGCTTCCTAGTGTGGGAAACCTTTCCTCCTTCATGGCTCCCTCCCACTGGTGCAGGTCCCATCCCTATTCTTTTGTCTCTGTTATTTCTTTTTTCTTTTACGCTTCCCAGGTACGTGGGGAGTTTCTTGCCTTTTGGGAGGTCTGACGTCTTTTGCCAGCGTTCAGTGGGTGTTCTGTAGGAGCAGTTCCACGTGTAGATGTATTTCTGATGTATCTGTGGGGTGGAAGGTGGTCTCCACGTCTTACTCTTCCGTCATCTTCTCCTCTCTCGCTGCCATAGTAATTTTTATCTTTATGATACCCAATAATTTACTATTTTCTCTAGGATTATAAAATTGCTTTCCATGAACAGGAATAGTTTACTAGAAAGTGGACTCTGGTGACAACCTGACTGTTGACCTTCTCTCTTTGGATTGTGGATCACCCAGTGGGGGTTTGAAAATCAAGTGGCCACACTAAAATGACAAGTTTATTCTCGGATTTAAGTTTAACTCTCAGCCTACATCAATTTTGCCTCAAATTGTTGAAGAATTCTCAGTGTAGTTCTTGTATAATGACCATAACATGGTCTACATTTATGTTTCTATAACTAATGTACTAAAGGCACACACAAATTACTTCATGCCTGCACTTATTCCATTGCACAGATTATCACATAATTTAAACTCTCAATCCTAGTAAGATATCCCCCTAGAATTAACTTGTAGAGATTTGTTATTATATAATATGGTACCACATATGGAAATTCAAAAAAAAAAAAATAGACAAGCTTTAATCAGACATATCTAGTATCTTTTGAAATTTATTCTAGAAGGTCTAGCTTATAATATTATAATTGACATTTTTATTGACAGCACTGGTGAGAATGATACCTAGTTTGATAAAAACAAAGTATCAATATTTGCTGAATGGTTAAATGGCAGAGAATTTTTCATGATTTGGGTAGCCAGATATCACGTCTTTTGCAAAGGTAAAACTTGAATTTTGAATCATTGCATCATATTTAAGGGAATCTTATATTGGATAGCATTCCCAGATGATAAGGATGTAACTTATATTTTCAAAAACCTAATATTTGTAGCAAAGCATGCTGTAAATTGATGCATTAGAAGCTAGATTGATGCATTAGAAGTTACAACACCAGTCACAGTCACTTTGTAAAACTACTAGGTGCACAACTTGAGGCACAGTTGAGACACATTCCTGCATATCAGGCTTTAAGTTAGACAAATAATCCTGTTCAACTTCCTCTATGTATTTGGTACATAACACAGCATTTTTGGAAACATTACTGAAACAAATGGAAAGTAATTTCAATGATTAGAGTGTGGTGCCTCTGATACAAAGTTAGTGTAAGTTAGGGATCTGAGCACAGTAATTGTGTGTCAGGCTTTGGTTTTCTGAGCAGTTCTGTTTTAGTCATTATTTCTCAAGCTACCTGATGAAGGGTTAGAAAAAAATAATATTTAAAACTTGACATTTTCTTGCCAACAATGTCAGCATTTCATTTCACAGAGATGATTTCAATCTTAAAACAATGAAGCGAATGAATCTTTACTGTTCATGAAGGAACCAATCATTGGAGACAGTACAGTGTAGTGAGAAAAGCACAGATATAGGGTTTAAAGAGCTTTTGTTTTCATCTTAACTCTGTTATAAGCTACATGACCTTAGAATTAGAACTCAGATCTGTAATTTCCTCATTTGTTAAATGACAAAGACAAGCCTAATTTCACAGGATTTGGTGAGAATTAACTGGAATTAAGCATGTATATTGACCAACTCTTGACATGCTCTACTATGCCAGACTTATGCTGCTCTCCACCATTTATACATTGTGACGCAGAATACCAGGTTCTCAAAAATCCTGAATGCTGGTAGTAAAGTGCTCAATGCTACTTAGATATGTAATATACAGATTTTCTGTGTACAATTGTGATATCATACATTGTAATAAGAAAGTTTAGAATTAATAGAGTTTTTTTTATTTTCTTGTAAGATCTTTCTTTTCAACCCAATCCAAATCATGTATATTTTCCTCATGTTTTAGCTATACTGGGCACCCATTTGGAAAAAGGGAGAACTAGCATTGCTAATCCCATGCTAGATACTCAATAAACATACTCATTGAATCAGAAAATATGTTCATTATGCCATACTTTATGGTTAAGCTTAATAAAATTTTGCATTAATAAGACTCTATGCCTGGATAATAACTGTTTGCACATTACATTTTTGGATCTGAGTCTAAGATGTAAAATAAAAGGCTTATGGAATTCAAATTTCATTTTTGCATTTCCTAAGATGCTAACCAAGACGGCCTGAAAGTCCCCTTCGGCTTGACTGACTGAACTTCACACTGGAATTTTCCTGACTAGATCTGGGCCCCTAACCTTCCTTTTCTTAGAGCATTTACTTTAGAAAATGTGTAGTTGTAAATTCTTTCTCCGTTCCTTTAAGATGTAAATCTTTTAAAAAGTCTTGTCTTAGTTTTACAAGCCAGGAATGTCTTTCTTAAGGATCTGGAAGCTGTCCGTTTGAAATATGACCAACAAGAAAGATATTACCGTTATCTCCCAGTCTCTGTAGTAGGATAGAAACCTAACTTTGATAAATACCAATTGGCAAACTCAGTTAGCATAATCATAGGGAAAATTTGCTGAGTAATAATTCAATGTGCTAGACACATCCCATTGATCAACACTCCCCAATTCAATACTTTCCTCTAGTACTTTTCAGTGGCTCATTCCAGCTCTTAGAAACTGTCCTGCTCTTTTTCCAATGCAGTTGAGCTCAATCTCATTTCTGGTTTCTTTCCTCTAATGTAATAATCACGAATAAAGTCTTCCTTGCCTGTTTAACTTTGTCCAGGGCAAATTTTGCTTTGCCAATATGTTCATTTACTTTTGGCCAAAAATAGCCATAAGTAAAGTTAAACTAATTCAAAATAAAATAGTTGAAATTATTTTATTTCTACTAAAAAATTGACCTTTAATGTCATATATACATATATAAGTACCCCTTCCATTTATCATCTAATGAAAGTATTTAACTATGGATTTGAAAATTATGCCATTGCTGTATAAGTCGGTAAAACTGATTACCAATTGGTTGAGATTGAGAGGCATGCCACTTATATTGCTCCAAGACAACATCATAGAAAAAAACAAACTTCACAATCTTCCTTGAAATGAACTAATGGGCTTAATTCTCACTACTTATATGGGTGGTACAAGGTGTAATCAAGACTAAGTTTGGCCATGGGAAGAGGTGTATTCAATATTTCAACAAGAAATACTATACTGAACTATACTTTCAAAGGAATTATTTTCAGTTCACTTTATCTTTTTCAACACATAGTTCCTCAGCATATGAATATGTGTTATTATAAATATGCTATCAGGGCTTCCCTGGTGGCGCAGTGGTTGAGAGTCTGCCTGCGAATGCAGGGGACACGGGTTCGAGCCCTGGTCTGGGAGGATCCCACGTGCCGCGGAGCGGCTGGGCCCGTGAGCCACAACTGCTGAGCCTGCGCGTCTGGAGCCTGTGCCCCGCAACGGGAGCGGCCGCGATGGTGAAAGGCCCGCGCAACGCGATGAAGAGCGGTCCCCGCACCGCGATGAAGAGTGGCCCCCACTTGCCGTAACTGGAGAAAGCCCTCGCACGAACCGAAGACCCAACACAGCCAAAAATAAATAAATAAATAAATAAAATAAATAAATAAAGTAGCTATAAAATAAAAAAAAAAAAAAAAAACGTTTTCTTAAGAAATAAACACTGTACTTTAAAAAAAAAATAAATAAATATGCTATCAATAGGAAGAATATTATTAAAATAGGCTATTAAATATTATATATATGATGAATATTATAAATATGGACTATTATAGTGGCTGAAACATTTTATAACTAATTTAATAGGCTAACAGCTGAACAAAAAATTAACCTATTTGTATATCAACACTTAAACTCTATTGTTAACTAGAACATGGGGTATTTTGATCAAATCTCACACTTAATGTATGTGTATTATATGTGTATATATTTACACTGTATATAAAATATATTTAATACATATATGACATACAATATATATTATACACACATAAAACACAAATATATATTTAATCCTTTATGCTGACAATTTATTCAATATGAAGACAAATTTTCTAATCAAACTTGATTTGTAAAATGAAATATAAAAACTGGAATCTGATCTTCCTTTAGTTAGGTGCACACACCCTTTATATGATTTATTTAGAAACTTACATAATTTGTAAACCTATATAATTAAAAATATATTTAGAATTTATTTTATAACGAAGTACTAATATAAACTAGACTCAAGAAAGATCAGAATGTTGTCTACTGTTTTGCAGTCTGTGATAACTTCTTCTCAGGAACAATTATGGAAACCTAAGGAATAATTTGAGATAGAACAGTATTTAACAAGGCTGAAGAAATAACTTTGTAATGTACTCTTAATTCCTCTAATACACGTTTGAAGTCTTTATGATAATATGCAAGTCGACTGGTAAAATTTTCAGAAAAGTTCTCTTTGCCTGACTCATCCCATTGAAATGTGTCACTATGTAATCCATCATCCAGAGATTGCGGACAATACCCCGAAAATTTAAGGGAGAGTGGAGTTTAAAGAAATTACAGTCTTTGGAAAAATAGCAAAAAAAAAAAAAATTAAAGCAATAAAATTTTCACAGTTAAATTATTATAATAAATCATGTACATGCCACTGATTTACATGAAATGATTATTAGATTTTTCAGTCCCTAAAATTCTGGTGAACAGATTAAATAAAATACAGACTGATATGTAACTATTTAGTTGCAATTCTTTTTTTGGGGAGGAGGCATACACCTAATGGAAACATGAAAATCTGTATATAAAGTTTGTATTAGTTAAGTGTTCTTGGCTATAAACAACACATAATTACATCTAATTTATTATTTTTTTTTAAAGATTGGAGTATTTGGAATATTACTAGGATAAATCACAGAATAGAAAGTGGTAGTACATTTACATTTTAGGAGGTGCCTGATATGGTGCAACTACTTGGTAGCTCAGCAGTCAGGATCTTGGACCACGTTTCCAGATTCACCCTGAAATACAGTTTAAAATGGAAAGCAGTAAAATGTTTATTTTTCCCTGTAATTACCAATTTTCAAAATAAGGAGTTGTGTAAATAGCTCTTTAAATGTGACTTAAAAGATACATTTTTTTCAGAACCTAAGAAACATTCATTTTTTTACTCATTGGTAATATTTCTCTTTCATTAATTCTGGAGTCTAGAGATAAGAAATGATATACTGTGTGATATCAAAGTCAAAGGCTCAGTCTCCCTTCATTTACAAACTTATTAAATATGTATATTGATCTGAGGCTTATTGATTTTGATGTGGCTACACAGAGTTTTAACATATAGGAGAAAATCGCTTGCATCAAATTATTTAGTTGCTGGTCTCCTTTTCATGAGCAAATTTCATGGCTTTTAAACTACTGAAACTTAACATGTAAAAGGTACTGTTGTAGATACCAGTATTGTAGATTTTGCCTTCTAGTTACAGAAAACAACCCAGATTGCACAATATTATATCCAAATGAACAAAAATTCAATGTTAGGTCATGGAAAGAATAGGATTTTAGAGACATTCTAAGTAAGCTAGTAGTTTTGGTAAGTGCTTATCTGAACTTGGAAACAGAATACACACCCAGGCCTAAATTTGGAATATACTAAAAGCTGATTACTTGGCCCTACATGGTCATGAATGAAGAAAAATATATTTAAATACAGAGATTATTATTTTTAAAATTATGAGTTTCCAAGCATGGTGAACACATTCTCCACAAACCACTTTAGTATTTCTTAATTAGGATAATCTCTATGAAAATTTACATATGTTTTCACATTATATTTATAAAACTATTTGCTTATTTAATTAATGAACTTAAATTATTAATTTCATGAGGGAAAAGAAACTATTTGTTCATTACTGTACTTCTGGATGAAGAAATAATATATGTTCTCAATAATGTTGAATGATCTTCAATTCAAGCCCACAAATACTTTTGAAGTACTTATTTTGCACTAGGCAATGTTAAGCAATGGGGATACAACAATGATTAGGATACAAATACTGCTTTTCAAGAGCTTAAGTGTAGAAAATACACCCTTGCATTTGCTGATTGATAACTTAGCAGATGTAGGATGGAAAACATCATGAGCTAGAAAATATTTGATTTAATATAATATATAATATATCTCTATGTTATTGACTTGGAGAATTTGCAGATGTGTGTACTGACATAGATGTTGCACAGCTATTAACTCAATGAATCAATGAAATGCCATACTGCGGAAGGGAGAAATCTGTTTCTAATGGTTATTGCAGTGCTTATGCTGCATACTCCTCTATGCCACTGGCAATGTTACCATATATATGTCATCATGCAATCATTTCCATTCCAGAAATAAAGTTCTGAACTGTGGCCCTTATTCCATTCTCAGTTTAAAATTTTAGGTTGTGGTTTGTTTCCTTCTCTTTGCACCTTGGAAGTTTCTGTTACCTGCAGGTTAATTTGTAGTCATCAGCCCTATAGTGTACTTCTGTATATTAATTATGCACATTTTATGTACTTAATATGGGATAGATTCAACTTAGTACTAGTTGAAGTGATTTTATTTTATTTCTATATACTGACCAATCAGATACTTCTTTAGCTCTACTATTGCTCCCTTTTAATCTTTTACTTCAAATTGCAGTTCAGATTTTGTACTTAATCAATGACTTTCCAAATTACCTTGGAAATTAGTTTTCAGAAATCACTAGAACCTAAAGTATCAAATTTGATAGAAAAATATGCATTGTCTAATTCTACCCGTTTAAGCCGTATTCAACCAACCTGAATACCAACAACATCATCCTCAAATTTCCTATTTCAGAATGATTGATTAATCCAACCAAAGGCAATACAAAGAAATCATGAGATTTATTTGCTAGAGACTTCTCCCTGGAAATGTCACTACCCTAACCAAGGAGACGGGTACTTTCCTGTGGCCAACAATCCCAAGTTGCATCTCCAAGGCCTGAACTGTAAGGCACTTCCAGTTAAGAAGCTATGGCTTTTTAATTTTATATACACTAGCTTGACCACCTCTCTTCCATCCATAATAATACAAATTAAAATAAAATAAAGAAATACAAAATAATACAAATTAAAAAAAAAAAAAAAGAAATCTTTTGTCAACCAGAAAAATTGAATCCCCTGAATATGTCTGAAGCTACTTTCAGTCTGTCCCCAGATACAGTCAGAACATCTTTTATTAAGGAGTCATCTATTTAGGGGAAGGCTGCTTTAAATGAATTTATCTGCAGTCCCCTCAACCAGAGCACTCTATATCACAGGCCAGCTTCTCAGCTTGACTTGACCTTGGCTTTCTGATTTCAACTATCCCTGATACCAACCACTGACCTTTAGCAACTGTATTTGCTGACTCCCCATACCCATTATGGCCCAGGGTACTGCCTACATCTGACTTGTATTATCTCCCACTGCCCTGGCTATGCTGTGTCCCATACCAGTTCCCTGACATGCTCCCTGCTTCCTATTAGACCTTAGGGACAATGCCAGTGCTTATATTTAGCAGACACTTAACGTTCTTCAGATTTTTCTCACCTTGCCCTCTTGTAACTGATATAATCAGTTAACAGACAAAAGAAACTGAAGTAAGTTTTCATTAGGTTCTCGAAATCTTCTTAAAAACTGTCTGCACTCAGTTTATAAATCTGCACAGCTCTAGGCTTTTTCCATCAGAAGAAAAAATATTTTAATAGACTAATTGAAATCTCTGGCTATTTTGTTAAGAATATTTATTTGATAATGTTCATAAAATCATTTACAGTCTTTTTGTGGAAATGACAATATTTCAATTTTCTTTCAGAATATACTTTGAAGAAATATTTCAGTAGTAAAGAATAGTAATGCCTTCTTTGATCTAAAGAGACCAATTACCCATTTCCATGCTTTTTGTTAGTTTTTGAGGGTATATTAGTCAGCGTGTGGCTAAATGCTTCTACAAATTAGCTTTGCTAAGAATATTTTGGACAGATCTTAAATCTCTGATGTTATCATTTTGTCTTTAAATGTTTTTCATTTTTAAAATTTTCATCTGTTTATCATTTATGAAAGCTTTGTAAGCTTGTTAGAATGGAAAAGCAATTAAGTACATTTGGTTGAGTAAATGTAGGGGATTTTTGTTGTTAAAATGCATTCTTCATGACAAATGGGGTGAAATGTTATAATGGACTAAGGCATAATATTTACATGCAAATCTTGAGATGATAAAATTTTTATTTCTAAATTTTAAGTCAATGGGACTGCACTTCTCTTTTTAAAACAACATCATCCTTTATAATTCATTGAATCAAAAATTACTGACTACTATTAATGTCTCATGCTGATGTATTTTTTCTCCAGAAATACTTGAATTGCGATTCCTTATAATTCTTTATCAAGAGGCTTAATTCAAATACATGGTAAGTATTAGAAAATCCAACAATCAATCAGTAATACTCATCAGAACAGAAAGTTTTAGGAAACAGAGTTTAAGTACATGTTATGTCAGTCTTGGAAAATTAGTAAACCCTAAGAGAACACATATTTTCCCTTCACCTTGTCATTCAGGATCAAATGGAACACAGACAGATACGTTACAATTGCGAAGGCATTATCAGTTTTAGCTTTACCATTCACCCACATATGAGTGGGCATCAATAGTCTGGCAAAGGAGGAGAGATATGTTTTTATGCAGCAAGTGTGTTCATAGTTATTGAAGGTATATCCTTACATTGTTTTTCCCTTCCACAAACTAGACTGACACTACTCACATTAAGTGTAAATAGATTTTGCTCTCGCTTAGTGACTGTGTGTAAGCAGAGTGTGACTTCCTGGGAATGCCTGCCCATAATCCTTTAGTTTAGGTCTAGAACGATTCAGGATGGTGATTGATAAAATTCTTCTTTTTCCTACCTCCAGGAAAAGGTGAAACGCTCCCTTAAAGAAGGAAATGGAACGTCTGCTTCTTAAGCAACATTTTAATGAATAATTACCCTTTATTCTTTTGATTACAATACTTATATTTGCTTAATATTTTATATATTGTTTTTAGACATTATATGTTATATATTACTTTATTTGATCTTGCTAACATTGTCCTCAATGTTTAGATGAGGCAACTGAGGCACAGATATGTTTAGAGAGTAGAGGGTATTAATTTACTTCCATCTCTGAGATGTAATACATGTCCAAGGTCATATAGATAATTCTGTTTCTAGCACATAAAAGAGGCAGAAAATATGTTTAATAAGTGCTCCTTCAATATAAGATGCTGAGCTTCCTTTAGAAAATAAAGAAATAGTTAGTTCTTGTGTTTTCACTATTGTACCATACTGTTTCAAAATTTCTCCATTACCCTTAAACATGATCTGCCAAAAAGTTATACTTTAACATTGCAAAATAACCAAAAACCAAAAACCATGCAATTAAGTTCAAAATAGAATACAGCATCTCCGCTCTTATTCCCCAAATATGGTTATCTTTCTGAGATCCCTGTTTCCTGTGTATCACCATCTGCCTAACCAACCAAACCAGAAATCTTGAAGTCTTTCACTTTACCTTCCTCTTACTCACTCTTACTCACTTTCTACAACAAATCAATACTTGGGCTAGTTTTTCTCTCTGTGTCTCTTTGGCAAAATCTTTCTTGCTTGTGTTTTTTCTGAAGATACAGTACCATGTCACTTAGAGTATTGCATAGCGTGTATATTGCTTTCCCTTGTTCACAGCCTTGAGCCACTTGATACCTTACTACATTTTTCTGAACAAGCTAACAATCTAAATCACTCATGGCCTCCATAGTCTGAGCTTTGCCTTCCTCACCAGCGACATCAGCCTGCCTTAGTGCATCCTTCTTCTTCCTCTCTCTAAAGAGAGGAAGAAGAAGGATGCACTAAAATTCTTCCTTTCTCTAAAGTCCTGCTGGGTAGTCAATTCCAACTTATCCATCAAAAGTCAATTTAAGATTTAGTTTCTGGGAATTTTCCAATCCAATTCCTCCAAATTTTGTAATTTTTCTCTCTTTTCTTAAAGAATGAATATCATAACACTTAAGCTAAGTATATTATGTTTAAAAAATTAGTTTCTGTGTCTGAATATTCTAATAGATTATAAATATCTAGAAAGCAGCAAACCTAACATAGTTTCTGGCATAAGTAAGCAAGCAATAACATTTTACAAAATCAAACATAGCTTACCTAATACAAAAAAGAAACAATACAATAATTTTAATTCCCCTGAAAATTTATAGGTTTACTATTACTAAGGTCATTTTTTAAAGCTTTATAGAATTTCTCAGCAGATGAATTCTGCATTGTTTAAATAACAATATAAAGTTAGATAAAGATATAGAGATAATGGTATAAGTATGGATTGAGTTTTGACTTGAATATAGAAATACATATAGATTATACATAATCATAATACATATAGATGTAGATGCATAATTTGGTTTATATGCTAGTCCAGAATTACTATTTTTGACTTTTATGAAAACCAAAACAGTAGAAAATAATTAATCTCGAGTCAAAATGAAATTCTTACTTAATATCTATTCAGAATTTAAATATATCTGTTGCTTAACTAGCAAAGCCAGAGGGTTTATTTCAAAGTCTCAGCTTGATAAGTGATGAAACTATTACCATAAACTCACAAACCAGAGATTCTCCAATTGCAGTCCAATTGAAGTATTTAAAAAGTGGGGTAATTTTCACAGGAATATAAAATGTCCTGTAAATTTCAAGATGTACTCTTTGGTAAAGTATAAAGATTTTCATGGGTATTTGTCTTTGGTTAAACTCCAGTATATTCATTCAACAAAATTGGTTTATTTCCTTAGAGAATATTAAAACTATTTTCTTTAAAGTTTCTTTTACTTGAACATTTCTTCTAAGTGTTTCTACTAAGGAATTCCTTAATAAGAAAGCATCTAAAACAAGTTTTTAAAGCAAAATTCAATATGCTTATTGACACAATTTTGAATGATGGTTAATTTCTGAATTGGTGACAAATGCTCCTGTTTTATGTGCTCTAGCATTTCTTCAACTGTGGATGATATGACTGGAGAACACAGATGTGCCTAAATATTAACAATAACAGTCACTGCATATTCAGAGAGTATGTGCATAATTTGGTAGCGCTTAATTGCAATATGAAATACATAACCATTTGTTTATCTATGAAAACCAAATAATACCTATTCAGAGAAGCATTTCATTAGCTTGCTTGGCAGTGCTTTTAGAAGAATCAGTGCCAGATGTGGACACAAAGGAGAGAAGCAGGAATGAAACCAAGGAAATTCTTGGCTACTGTAAAGTTTTCATTTGTGCCTAAGCATATTTGCTCGCTGTGCTTTTAATTTTTATTATGTACATATTTTCTCATCCTCCATATATATTCTCATGTTAGAAACATTCTATTTGTCCTAAATACTGCATCCTAAAAAATGTAATATAATTTTTAGATAGTGTCTTTTGTATGAAATAATGATATAATCATAGAATTAGATGAGGCAACCTGTAATGAACCTTTCTTCATACTATTTATCTAACAATTTGTATACTTCTCTTCATTTTGGACTATACATCCTAAACTTTTTGAGGAAAAGTTCAGTGTGTAAACCTGTGATTCATTTGCAATGTGATACTTTCTTCTAATTTTATTTATGTTACTAGTTTTGGTTTTGAATGGAAAGAATATATGGACATACACAAAAACAAATTACAAATACATCTGTCCCTAGACACAAGATACTCAAGTATGACTTTCCTAATATGGCCACAGTGAAACTTGACTAGTTATTGAAGTCATGATGTTAGATAATGATAAATTCAATGAATAATCCTATCTAACACTTGAAAAGAAGTAATAGACAAAACTATTACATAAAAGGAATATGTAGTTCCTCGGATTATTTTATAAATTCAAACTAAATCAAATTAAAGTTTATTCACATAATTACCAAAGTTTTAATACAAATATTTAAATTGGTAAATAGTATGGAACAATGGTTTTCATACTTGGATATAAATCAGAATTAATTGGACATCACTGAAAAATGTAAATTTTCTGCATCCTTCAACAACTGAATTACAATCTTTGAAGTGTGGAACTCCAAAATACATATACTAATTGCTCCTTGGTTGATTTTCTTCATAAAGTACAGTGCAATGAACATAATTTCTGATTCAGTGAGTATGTTTATTGACCCTCATTTGGATACCTCTAATATTCTCCAGATATTTTTCTTAGTGTTAAACAATTCCATGCTTTATGAATGCTGTTAGATTTCTCCAAAAGAATTATCCCCTCTAGAGAATAAATATAAATGGTAAATGTTACAGAGTTACTGTATCCTGCACCTAAAAAGAAGTAATAGACATGGATTTTATATTCTAACAAACTTTCATGTAGGCTTTTCAGCCTGATAGAACTGTGAGTGTACGTGTGTGTATATGTGCATGAGTGTCCTCCAAATTTGTCTTTCCACTCAAATGTGTATAACTTTGAAAAATCATTGGTGGTTTCATTAAAACCCCATTTTACTGCTTTATACTCATTCTGTTCTCTAATCATGTGAAATGGACATTTATTTGTAGCATAAAAATGAAATAATGGTACTAAATTATTGCATATTTTTTCTTAAGTCAACTTAAGTTTGAAATGTTTAAAAGCAAGAAGATGCATTGAGTTTCCAAAACACCTTAACTATTACTCTGTAATTAATATAATACTTTAAATGAAGAAGTTAAAATATATTTGTTTAATTTAAAAATATAATAAAAGCATGATTATTTTTTTGTGCCAGAGTAGTACCGATAAGGTGCATATGGACTGAAAATTCCATGCTTAGCTAGTACAAGTCACATCAGGAATATCAGGTTCTCTGAGCATGAGATGTTCTCATGCCTGGATTATCATGGATCTTATCTTCCTGCAAAGAGCACTGCAAGATTGATGAGGCAAAATAAAATAGCTTAAGTAGGTAGATGTTTAAAAAAGTTGAGCAGCACAAAAGGAGACTAGAACCTGTGATAAACTTTCCAAATAAAAATTGAAATATTGTATTTTATTGTTGATCTGCTGAGTTGATAAAAATATGTGATGCTGCTAATTTATTTGTAATTAAATTCAAAAAGTGAAATACTACTTATTTTTATTTCTTGTGAGATTTCCTCATATTGGAGTCAGGAAATATTGAAGGGACTTCTGATCAGTATGAAGAGAAGTCAGTGGCTGAGAAAGTACTTTTTATCATTTTTAAAACATTTTTATTGGGGTATAGTTGTTTTACAATATTATGTTAGTTTCTGCTTTACAGCGAAGTGAATCAGCTATGCAACATAAATGTCCATCAACATATGAATGGATAAAGAAGATGTAGTACATATATAGAATGGAATCTTACTCAGCCATAAAGAGGAACAAAATTGGGTCATTTATAGAGATGTGTATGGACCTAGAGACTGTCATACAGAGTGAAGTAAGTCAGAAAGAGAAAAACAAATGTCGTATATTAATGTATATATGTGTAATCTAGAAAAATGGTACAGATGAACCTGTTTGCAAGGCAGAAATAGAGACACAGATGTAGAGAAAGTATCTTACAGTTCCTAAGAGACAAAGCAATTTTTCTGTTTCATGACAAGGACGTAGAAGAGATTTCCAAAGAAACAGAACCAGTAGAAGATATATAGATAGATACAGAAAGAGATTTATCATGAGGGATTGGCTCATGTGATCATGGAGGCTGAGAAAACCCATGGTCCACTCTCTGAAAGCTGGAGGTCCATCAAAGCCAATGACATAGTACAAGTCCAAACCCAAAAGACAGAACCAGGAGTGACAATTGAGTAAGTGCCAGTCTGAGTCCAAAGGTCTGAGAACCAGGAACACCAATGTCCAAGGGCAGGAAAAGATAGAGGTCCCAGTTCAATCTGAGAGAGCAGATTTCCCTTCCTCTGTCTTTTTGTTCTATTTGGGCCCTTAGTGATGTGGAAGATACCCACCCACATTGGTGAGGGTGATCTTCTTTACTCAGTTTACCAATTTAAATGTTAATCTCTTCTAGAAATACCTTCACAGACACTCCCAGTAATAATGTCTTACCCACTGTCTGGGCATCTCTTAGGCCAGACAAGTTGACAATTAGAATTTACCATCATAAGGCTAGAGACAAAATTTTACATCTTTACTCAGTACAACATGTAGAGTTTTCTTTTGAAGTTTCATGAAACAAATATAATAAAAAGGTATGATAAAGCCAAATCGGTTAGAGAATCACAATAATTACACCTATAAGCATATGCCTGTGAAAAAATTGTCATAGTTGACCTTTTCTATACAGTGTTAACTTAGTTGAAATCCTTAATCCATATTTTATTTCATTTGTTAATTTGACTAATATTTAAGAAATTTATAGTATTACCAGGTTTTTTTCTCATATGAAAGACATTACAAATGAATACATTATAATATTTCAACCTAAAGGCATTGAGTATATGATAAATGAATCATGTTCTTGTTTCCTTTATTATTGATATAATCTTCCATGTCCACAGTTACAATTACTTTCTGTGGTAGACCGTACATTGGTCCCCGTAAATGTCACCCCAAATTACTTCCGAGATTATATTGATTTATATAGCAAAAGATACTTTTCAGATGTAATTAAAATTGCTGATTGTAGACTTAATTTCATCCCTTCTCACTTTAAAACTCCTATCACTTTAAAACAATGAGTTATATAAATGAGGAAGTATCTTCCTCTCCCCATCTTCCTCTCACCCCAGCCCCAATCCCCCTGCCTGGGAACTGACTCTCTTGGAAGAAAGATTATTTAAAAGGTTAACTACCTGCTTAACTATTAACATTTGTCCAGTTTTGCTAAAAGATGCTTCTTTCCTGATTGGTAAATCCTGAAACTATCCCTTTCCTATCATTGGAACAGTGGAACAAAACTCCTCAGTCACAGGTAACCTCCTATACTATTAGCTGGTACTGCATGCTGGGAACCAGTTAACTTTCCCCTACAGATGCAGGTGATAAATACACAACAGTACTTGCTAATTCAAGGTACTGAAGGATTATGGTCTATCATAGCTGTCTTGGTTTTAAAAGAGGGGTAAAGATGATCACCATCTCACCTTTCAGTTCCCTGGTATGACTTGTGTTTAAAGCCACTACTAACTAGTGGATGCTAACTGTATACTATAGAGAGTTAAACAAGTCTATTCCCTTTATTATAGAACTTCTACTAGATCTCATTATGTTAACAGATGACATTTAAAATAAGATGGATAAGTGGTCTAAATTTATAGATTTGGCTAAGGTCCCCACATGAAATGGGTAGACTGTCTGCAAATGCTCTTTAAAATTGCAGCTTGTGACTTGAAAGAATACTAGGTCTTAAAGATGCTTTATCACTGGCTCCAAACTTGAGCATTGGGAAATAACATGTAACTTAGATTATAATAGAACCTGAAGCCAGGGGATAGATAGTTATATAAATGAGCCAAAGATTACCTTTGTATACTGACCAGTTATCATACTTCTGTTGTTTATTCAGTCTTGCAACTATCCTTTAATTTTCCAGCACCGTCAAGTATTTTATGCCCTCTGTATCTTTCCCAACAACATTCAAACATGCTGTATTTCCTTCATAAATAAGACCTTCCTTGACTTTGTATTCCTCTCCTGCAATACAAAAACCATCTGATTGACCTTTATAAATATCTCACCCCCAAAGTTGTTTATACTCACTGACTTCACTTCTTGCTGTCCAGGCCCATCACTACACTCCAGAAACTCTCTCATTTATATCACTCTGATGAAACTAATCATATCAAGTAAACCAAATAATTTGTTTTATAAAATCTGTACAGCCCTGCTTAGGTGTCATCTTGATCAATTCTTGGCAGCATTTAACAAAAATGATCACTTTATTCTTCTTAAAACATGTCCTTTGATTTGCTTTCAAATATTTTATTTCTCTTATTTATTGCCTTTTATTTGCCATTTATTCTAAGAATCCTTTGTTGGCTATTTCTTTCATATCTTATTTTAGAATGTTTAAGTACCTTAAAACTTATTCTGAGGACTTATTTTTTATGATTTATTGTAATCCTTAGCACATAAAAGGTGGCATACAGTGATTCAGTGCATGGGATCTGGAACCAAACTGCCCTGACTGGGATTTGGGATTGATCATTTGTAAGCTAGTGGCCCTGAGGCAAGATATTTAATCTGTCTGGATCTAATTTTTCTTGCCTCTAAAGTGAAGACAATAATAATGTCTACTTTTTAGGCTTGCTTTTTGAAATATGTTAATAAAATTATTTAGAATGGCCCTTGACACCTAGTGAGATCCCAATGCATGTTAGTGATTATTATTGAGATATTTTCTACTGCCATAATTCTACTCACCATCAATATGCTGATAACGTTAAAATCTATATCTCCAGTATGAACCTCACTTCTTGGTTTTCAATCTCACATTACTAACTGATTTAGTAAATATCTCAAATTTAAATTACTAAAACAGGAGGTTGGTTCAAGATGGCAGAGTAGAAGGACTTGCACTCAGTCACTCTTGTGAGAGCACCAGAGTCACAACTTACTGCTGAACAATCATCAACAGGAAGACACTGGAGCTCACCAAAAAAGATATCCCACATCCAAAGACAAAGGATAACCTGAAATGAGATGACAGGAGGGGCACAATCACAATAAAATCAAATCCTATAACCACTGGGTGAGCAACCCACAAACTGGAGAACAATTATATAACAAAAATCCACCGAGTGGAGTGAAGGTTCTGAGCCCCATGTCAGGCTTCCCAACCTGGGGGTCCGGCAACTGGAGGAGGAATCCCCAGAGAACTGGACTTTGAAGGCCAGTGGGATTTGATTGCAGTACTTTGACAGGAGTGGCAGAAACAGAGACTCCATGGTTGGAGGGCACACACATAGAAGTGTGGACCCAGGGGCAAGAAGCAGTGACCCCATAGGACACTGAACCAGAACTACCTGCTAGTGTTGGAAGGTCTCCTGCAGAGGTGGAACTCACTGCAGGGACAAGGACATGGCAGCAGAAGTTCTGGGAAATAGTCACTGGCATGAGCACTCCCAGAGTCCAACATTAGCCACAACAAAGAGCCTGTAGGCTCCAGTGCTGGGTTACCTCAGACCAAACAACCAACAGGGAAGGAACACAGCCCCACCCATCAGCAGACAAGTGGATTAAAGTTTTACTGAGTTTAGCCCACCAGAGCAACACCCAGCTCTACCCACCACCAGACAGTCCATCAGGAAGCTTAAACAAGACTCTTAGATAGCCTCATCCACCAGAGGGCAGTAAGCAGAAGCATGAAGAACTACAATCCTGCAGCCTGGAGAAGAAAAACTACAATCACAGAAAGATAGACAATGAAAAGGCAGAGGATTATGTCCCAGATGAAGGAACAAGATAAAACACTAGAAAAACTAAATGAAGTGGAGATATGTGAGCTTCCAGAAAAAGAATTCAGTATAATGATAGTGAAGATGATCAAGGACCTCAGAAAAAGAATAGAGGCAAGGATTGAGAAGATGCAAGAAATGTTTAAAAAAGATCTAGAAGAATTAAAGAACAAACACAGAAGAACAATACAATAACTGAAATGAAAAACACACTAGAAGGACTTAATAGCAGAATAACTGAGGCAGAAGAATGGAGAAGTGACCTGGAAGACAGAATGGTGAAAATCTCTGCCGTGGAACAGAATAAAGAAAAAAGACTGAAAAGAAATGAAGACAGCCTAAGAAACCTCTGGGACAACATTAAATGCAAAAACATTCTGATTATAAGGGTCCCAGAAGGAGAAGAGAGAGAGAAAGGCCCCAAGAAAATATTTAAAGTGATTAGAGTTGAAAACTTCCCTAACATGGGAATGGAAATAGCCACCCAAGACCAGGAAGTGCAGAGAGTCCCAGGCAGGTTAAACCCAAGGAGAAACATGCCAAAACACATAGTAATAAAATTGACAAAAATTAAACACAAAGAAAAATTATTAACAGCAACAAGGAAAAAACAACAAATAAAATACAAGGGAACTCCCATAAGGTTACAGCTGATTTCTCAGCAGAAGCTCTGCAAGCCGGAAGGGAGTGGTATGATATATTTGAAGTGATGAAAGGGAAGAAACTGCAATCAAGAATACTCTACCCAGAAAGGATCTCATTCCCATTTGATGGAGAAATCAAAGGATCTACAGACAAGAAAAAGGTAAGAAAATTCAACACCAACAAACCAGCTATACAACAAATGCTAAAGGAACTTCTCTAACTGGGAAACACAAGAGAAGAAAAGGACCTACAAAAAAAACCCGAAAACAACTAAGAAAATGGTAATAGGAAAATACATATCAATGATTACCCTAAATGTGAATGGCATAAATGCTCCAACCAAAAGACACAGACTGGCTAAATGGATACAAAAACAAGATCCATATATATGCTGTCTAAAAGAGACCCACTTCAGACCTAGGAACACATACAGACTGAAAGTGAGGGGATGGAAAAAGATATTCCATGCAAATGGAAATCAGAAGAAAGATGGAGTAGCAATACTCATATCAGACAAAATAGACTTTAAAATAAAGACTGTTACAAGAGACAAGGATGGACACTACATAATGATCAAGGGATCAATCCAAGAGAAGATATAACAATTATAAATATATATGCACCCAACATAGGAGCACCTCAATACATAAGGCAAATGCTAACAGCTGTAAAAGGTGAAATTGACAGTTGCACAGTAAAAGTGGGGGATTTTAACACCTCACTTACACAAATGGACAGATCATCCAGACAGAAAATTAATAAGGAAACACAAGCTTTAAAAGACACAATAGACCAGTTAGTTTTGATTGATAATTATGGGACATTCCATCCAAAAACAGCAGATTACACTTTCTTCTCAAGTGCACACAGAACATACTCCAGGAGAGATCACCTCTTGGGTCACGAATCAAGCCTCAGTAAATTTAAGAAAATTGAAATCATATCAACCATCTTTTCTGACCACAATGCTATGAGATGAGAAATCAATTACAGGGGGAAAAAAAGGTAAAAAAACGCAAACACATAGAGGCTAAATAATACATTACTAAATAAAAAAGAGATCACTGAAGAAATCAAAGAGGAAATCAAAAAATACGTAGACACAAATGACAGTGAAAATACGATGACCCAAAACCTACGGGATGCATCAAATCAGTTCTAAGAAGGAAGTTTAAAGCAATACAATCCTACCTCAAGAAACAAGAAAAATCTCAAATAAACAATCTAACTTCACACCTAAAGGAACTAGAGAAAGAAGAACAAACAAACCCAAAGTTAGCAGAAAGAAAGAAATCATAAAGATCAGAGCAGAAATAAATGAAATAGAAACAAAGAAAACAGTCGCAAAGATCAATAAAACTAAAAGTTGGTTCTTTGAGAGGATAAACAATATTGATCAACCTTTAGCCAGGCTCACCAAGAAAAAGAGGGAGAGAACTCAAATCAATAAAATTAGAAATGAAAAAGGAGAAGTTACAACCGACACCGCAGAAATGCAAAGCATCATAAAAGACTAGTACAAACAACTATATGCCAATAAAATGGACAACCTGGAAGAAATGGACAAATTCTTAAAAATGTATAACATTCCAATACCGAACCAGGAAGAAATAGAAAATATGAACAGACCAATTAGAAGTAATGAAATTGAAACTGATTAAAATTCTTCCAAAAAAAAAAAAGTCCAGGACCAGATGGCTTCACAATTAAATTCTATCAAATATTTAGAGAAGAGCTAACACCCATCCTTCTCAAAATCTTCCAAAAAATTGCAGAGGAAGGAACACTCCCAGGTTCATTCTATGAGTCTACCACCACCATGATACCAAAACCAGACAAAGATACTACAAAAAAAGAAAATTATAGACCAATTTCACTGATGAATATAGATGCAAAAATCCTCAACATTATACTAGCAAACAGAATCCACCAACACATTAAAAGTATCACCCACAATGATCAGGTGGATTTACCCCAGGGATGCACAAATTCTTCAATATACACAAATCAATCAATGTGATACACCATAATAAAAAAAATTGAAGAATAAAAACCATATGATCAACTCAATAAATGCAGAAAAAGCTTTTGACAAAATTCAAAACCGATTTATGATAAAAACTATCCAGAAACTGGGCATTGAGGGAATCTACCTCAACATAATAGAGGCCATATATGACGAAAACCACAGCAAACATCATTCTCAATGGTGAAAAACTGAAAGCATTTCCTCTAAGATCAGGAGCAAGACAAGGATGTCCACTCTTGCCTCTATTATTCAACATAGCTTTGGAAGTCCTAGCCATGGCAATCAGAGAAGAAAAAGAAATAAAAGGAATCCAAATTGGAAAAGAAGAAGTAAAACTGTCACTGTTTGCAGATGATATGATACCATGCATAGATAATCCTAAAGATGTCACCAGAAAACTACTAGAGCTAATTAATGAATTTGGTAAAGTTGCAGGATATCAAATTAATGCACAGAAATCTCTGGCATTCCTATACACTAACAATGGAAGATCAGAAAGAGAAATTAAAGATACAATCCCATTCACCATTGCAACACAAAGAATAAAATACCTAGGAATAAACCTGCCTAACGAGGTAAAATACCTGTACTCAGAAAACTATAAGACACTGTTGAAAGAAATCAAAGATGATGCAAACAGATGGGGAGATATACCATGTTCTTGGACTGGAAGAATCAATACTGTGAAAATGACTATACTACCCAAATCAATCTACAGATTCAATGCAATCCTTATCAAATTACCAATGGCATTTTTTTTACAGAACTAGAATGAAAAATCTTAAAATTTGTATGAAGACCCAAAAGACCCCAAATATCCAAAGCAATCTTGAGGGGAAAAAAATGGAGCTGGATGAACCAGACTCCCTAACTTCAGACTATATTACAAAGCTACAGTAATCAAGACAATATGGTACTGGCACAAGAACAGAAATATAGATCAATGGAACAGAATAGAAACCCCAGAGATAAACACAGGAACCTATCATCAACTAATCTATGACAAAGGAGGCAAGGATGTAATGGAGAAAAGACAGCCTCTTTAATAAATGGTGCTGGGAAAACTGGACAGCTACATGTAAAAGAATGAAACTAGAACACTCCCTAACACCATACACAAAAATAAATTCAAAAAGGATTAAAGACTTAAATATAAGACTGGACACTATAAAACTCTTAGCAGAGAACATAGGAAGAACACTCTTTGACATAAATCACAGCAAGAACTTTTTTGACCCACCTCCTAGAGTAATGGAAATAAAAAGAAAAATAAACAAATGGGACCTAAATAAACATAAAAGCTTTTGCACAGCAAAGGAAACTATAAACAAGATGAAAAGACAACACTCAGATTGGGAGAAAATATTTACAAATGAGTCAAGGGACAAAGGATTAATCTCCAACATATATTAACAGCTCATACAGCTCAATGTCAGAAAAACAAACAATCCAATCAAAAATGAGCAAAAGACTTAAATAGACATTTCTCCAAGAAGACATACCAAGAGGCACATGAAAAGTTACTCAATATCACTAATTATTAGAGAAATGCAAATCAAAACTACAATGAGTTGTCACCTCACTCCAGTTAGAATGGGCATCATCAGAAAATCTACAAACAATAAATATTGGAGAGGCTGTGGAGAAAGAGAACCCGCTTGCACTGTTTGTGGGAATGTAAATTGATACAGCCACTATGGAGAACAGATGGAGGTTCCTTAAAAAACTAAAAATAGAGCTACCATACAACCCAGCATTCCCACTACCAGGCATATACCCAGAGAGAAGCATAATTCAAAAAACATATGCACCCCAATATTCATTACAACACTATTTACAATAACCAGGTCATGGAAGCAACCTAAATGTCCATCAACAGAGGAAAGGATAAAGAAGATGTGGTAATATATACAACGGAATATAAAGTCATAAAAAAGAATGAAATTGGGTCATTTGTAGAGACGTGGATGGATCTAGAGATGGTCATACAGAGTGAAGTAAGTCATAGAGTGAAAAACAAATATCATATATTAATGCATATATGTGGAATCTAGAAAAATGGTACAGATGAACTGGTTTGCAAGGCAGAAATAGACACAATTGTAGAGAACAAATGTATGGACACCAAGGGGGGAAAACAGGTGTGGGGAGTGGGATGAATTGGGAGATTGGGATTGACATATATACAGTAATATATATAAAATAGATAACTAATAAGAACCTGCTGTATAGCACAGGGAACTCCACTTCGCTGTACTGTAGAAACTAACATAACATTGTAAATAAAACTATACCTTAATTAAAAAAAAAATAAGTCAGATCCCATCACTTCATATCTCAAAACCCCCTCGTGACTTCATATCCCACTAAGAGAAAACATGCCATATTCTCAGTGGATGTGATGTTACTCACTAGGGTGTGTTTTGAAAATTTGAGGCAAGTCTTTTGGGATGTACCATGATTGAGTGGCATTTAGTGTGTTGGGGCCTGCTAGTCCATCCTACAGATTCCCTTACTGTAAAGAATCATCTCTCACCCTGTAAGATTTTTAAAATCAATTTTAGAGGTATAATTTGTATAAAATAAAATTGACTATTTATTAATAAATAAATAAACTGCTAAAACAGATCTTTTTTTTTACTACATGAACACCAATTCTCCTTTTACTATTTGTCATTTCACTAAGTGGAATAGTATTTATCTTGTAGTTCAAGCAAAAAATCTATTTGCCACTGTAAGAACCCTGGGTATCTATTTCAGGGCCCTGGGCTGATGGAAATCTATTTTCATAGGGCACAAAAATAAGCTCAACTTCCCTAAGAGTCCCTTCCTTCTACCTTCAGATTGTGTTCCCCTTCTGTATGCAACAGATCATCTCATAACCCTCTCTCACTTATTGATTGACATTATATACTATACAGACAGTGGGATCATCTGAAATACATGAAAGAGACATAATTTTGTTAGATCTTCTCTCCAAAAGAGAAAATGTGAAGATAAGAAATGGAAGAGAAAATAACATTTAAAACCAATTAGCTGCGTAACTCTGAGCAGTTAAAGTAGTTAAAATAGAAATTGGGAAAATATATGTTATTGAATATATTACTCTTTTGAAGCTCTGCTTAATTTAGCCTATGCCAAAAATTTCCGCAAAGCCCTTGGCTGACATTCACATGTTTCAAAACTAAACTTTCCCTGATGAAGAAAAGACACTCACTTGGCACTCAGTACACACCCCCACCTGCTTCTGACATTTCTGACTGCTTCCCATATGGTCCATGAATTTGGAAGTCATAAGAGTCTAGTTTACCTGAAAATGGGAGTGGTAACCACTCCTACTCATGCTATTACATCATGAGTTTAAATTTTTGACTGGAAACCTGTAGAACTTTGATCAATTCTCTCTTTTTTTTTTTTTTTTTTAATGTCTGAAACATTTATATTAACATATTTCCATACATATTTCCATACGATCAATTCTCTCTTGATTATTGATTCTTCAAGGATTAAAACTTAGATCTGATTTGCATATAGCAAATTCAGTGATTCTATGGAAAGCTTGACGTTTCTTAGAGGTTGTTTAGTTAAGTTTTGTTTCCTTTCATAATAGAATGAATCAAAAATTAAACAAACATTACTGAATACCTACTATGAGGAGAAAGGCACTTATGAATCTAGAATATTTACCCAAATATTCACATATTATACAAAGATATCTAATGAATAATCACACACTACAGAGAGTGTTAAGGGAGCTCTTATATGCTTAATCAGATTGTCCTTCTAACAGTATCAGAAGAACTGGGGATTTTATGGTGTCAGGAGAATGGATAAATAATACGGAAGTGTTAAACACTTGAGGAGTGAGATGTTTAGTTGGCACTTTTGTATGACATTGAATCCCAGAGTTGTTCACTGTCTTTCTAAGCATGAGAGATGGAGGACACCAGGAGAGAGGAGAAGGCAAAGGTGAAAAATTGGATAGAAGAGACCTTTAATTATTCTAAGATTTCACTTATTTTTGCTTTCTCATCCAACACAATTGTCATTAGTTCTTTAGTAGTCTTGGTCCTTCATTTTGCCCCTAAACTAATAAATTATTCTGGGAAATGGGAAGAGCCAAAAAAAAGCACCAAACGGACCACATATGATAGAGAAGATTAATAACAAAACCAAGAATGTATGTTTAAAGTGTCTAATGTATGTCTAGAAGACCACACTATAATATATCTGGGTTATGTGGTATGTCAAGTATAGTTGTTGTGAGCACATAAGTAGTATAGGTGGTAACACAGGATTAGACTTCATCAAAGCATCACAGGGCCCAAGTTTTTCCACTGGTCTCACAAATGGCTTAAATCACACAATTTAAAATTTTTTCTTATTAGCATTTCCTAATATAACTTTTCTCCTGAGAGAAACATCATGTCAATTCAGGAACATCTCTATGTAGAGCAGAACAAGCCCCACAGATGAGCCTCCTTGGGAAAGGAGGATTCCAAATATGAAATGTAGATACTTCACCTGAAATGAAGTAGAAGTGATGAAGAAACTCAGCTTTACTTAGAAGACAGCCCTTGTAAATGAAAATGGAACTAGAGCCATAGTAAGAAAATTTGAGATATTGCTGCACTATTCATTTTGATAGTGATTGGCTATATAACATAAAAATATACACCCATCCATGATAAATAAAACTTATCTCTAAATATATGAGTTGGGAGATTGGCTGGCATGATGGAGGAGTAGAAGGATGCGAGCTCACCCTTTCTTACAGAAACGCAAAAATCACAACTAACTGCTGAACAACCATCGACCAAAAAAAAAAAAAAAAAATGCTGGAACCTACCAAAAAAGATACCCTACATCCAAAGACAAAGAAGCCAAAAAGAGATGGTAGGAGGGGCTCAATCATGATAAAATCAAATCCCATACCTTCCAGGTGGGCAACACTCAAACTGGAAAATAAATTATACCACAGAAGTTCTCCCAGAGGAGTGAAAATCCTGAGCCCCAAGTCAGGCTTCCCAGCCTGGGGGCCTGGCAACAGGAGGAGGAGCCCCCAGAGAACCTGGCTTTAAAAACCAGTGGGGTTTGATCACAAGAATTCCAGGGACTGGAGGAAACAGAAACTCCACTCTTGGAGGGTACACACAAGGTCCCATGCACACCAGGACCCAGGGAAAAAAGAAGTGACCTCATAAGAGACTTGACTAGACCTATCTATTCGTATTGGAGGGTCTCCTGAGGAGGTGGGGAGTGGCTGTAGCTCACTGTGAGGAAAAAGACACTGGCAACCACAGTTTTGGTGAGTACTCACTGATGTGAGCCCTCTTGGAGGCCACCATTTCCTCCCCAAGACCTAGCCTCACCCAACAGTGCTGGGACACATCAGGCCAAATGACCAATAGGGCAGGAATACAGGCCCACACATCAGAAGACAGGCTGCTTAAAGTCTTCCTGAGCACAGCCCTGCCCACCCGAGGTGCAAGACCCAGCTCCACCAACCAGTGGTCAGGAACCAGACCTTCCCACCAGGAAGCCTGCATAAGCCTATTAGACAGCCTCATCCACCGGAGGGCAGACAGCAAAAGCAAGAAGAATTACATTCCTGCAGCCTGTGGAATGGAAACTGCAATCACAGAAATTTAGACAAAATGAGACAGCAGAGGAATATGTCCCAGATGAAGGAACAAGATAAAACCCCAGAAGAACAACTAAGCAAAGTGAAGATAGGCAATCTACCAGAAAAAGAATTCAGAGTAATGATAATGAATATGATCCAAGTTATTGGAAAAAGAATGGAGGCACAAATTGAGAAGATGCAAGAAATGTTTAACAACGACCTAGAAGAACTAAAGAACAGACAAGTAGAGTTGAACAATACAATAACTGAAATGAAAAATATACTAGAAGAAATCAATAGCAGAGTAATGGAGACAGAAGAACGGATAAGTGAACTGGAAGACAGAATAGTGGAAATCACTTCTATGGAACAGAATATAGGAAAAAGAATTTTGAAAAAAAATGAGGACAGTCTCAGAGACCTCTGGGACAATATTATACACACCAACATTTGCATTATATGCATTATAGGATTTTCAGAAAGAGAAGAGAGAAAGGACCTGAGAAAATATTTGAAGAGATAATGGCTGAAAACTTCCCTAACATGGGAAAGGAAACAGTAACCCAAGTTCAGAAAGTGCAGAGAGTCCCAGGCAGGATAAATTGAAAGAGGAACATGCCAAGACACATAGTAATAAAACTGACAAAAATTAAAGAGAAAGAAAAAGATATTGAAAGCAACAAGATAAAAGCAACAAATAACATACAAGGGAACTCCCATAAAGTTATCAGCTGATTTCTCAGCAGAAACTCTGCAGCCCAGAAGGGAGTGACACATTATACTTAAAGTGTTGAAAGGGAGTAACCTATAACCAAGAATACTCTACCCAGCAAGGCTCTCATTCAGATTCAATGGGGAAATCAAAAGCTTTACAGACAAACAAAAGCTAAGAGAATTGAACACCACCAGACAAGCTGTTCAACAAATGCTAAAGGAATTTCTCTAAGCAGAAAATAAAATGTCTTTACTAAAAACAAAACAAAAAAATATGAATACAAAAGCTCACTGATAAAGGCAAACATAAAGTAAAGGTAAGAAATCAACTGCACACAAATATGATATCAAAACCAGCAATTGTGAGGAGAGTACAAATGCAGGATATTAGAATGCATTAGAAATTTAAAAACCAGCAACTTAAAAAAAAAATCTTGTTCATATATAGACTGCTATAACAAAACCTCATGGTAACCACAATCCAAAAATATAAAATAGATACACACAAAAAAAGAAAAAGGAATCCAAACACAACACTACAGTTAGTCATCAAATCACGAGAGAAGAGAACAAAAGATGAAGGGAAGAAAAAAGACCTATGAGAACAAATCCAAAACAATTAAGAAAATAACAATAGGAATATACATATTGATAATTACCTTAAATGGAAATGAATTAAATGCTCCAGCTAAAAGACAAAGACTGGCTGAATGGATACAAAAACAAAACCATATATATGTTGTCTATAAGAGACCCACTTCAGACCTAGAGACACATACAGACTAAAAGTGATGAGATGGAAAAATATATTCCATGCAAATAGAAATCAAAAGAAAGCTGGAATAGCAATACTCATATCAGATAAAACAGACTTTAAAATAAAGAATGTTAGAAGAGGTAAGGAAGGACACTACATAATGATCAAGGGATCAATCCAAGAAGAAGATAAAACATTTATGAATATTTATGCACCCAACATAGGAGCATCTCAATACATAAGGCAAATGCTAACAGCCTTAAAAAGGGAAATCAACAGTAACACAATAATAGTGGGGGATTTTAACACCCCACTTATACGAATGGACATATAATCCAGACAGAAAATAAATAAGGAAACTCAACCTTTAAATGATACAATAGACCAGATAGATTTAATTGATATTTATAGGACATTCCACCCAAAAGCCACAGAATACACATCTTCTCAAGTGCACATCAAACATTCACCTGGATTGATCACATGTTGAGCCACAAAGTGAGCCTCAGTAAATTTAAGAAAAGTGAAATCATATTAAGCACTTTTTCTGATCACAGTGCTGTGAGATTAGAAGACAACTACAAGAAAAAAAAACTGTAAAAAACACAAACACCAAGAGGCTAAACAATATGCTACTAAACAACTAATGGATCACTGAAGAAATCAAAGAGAAAAATCAAAAAATACCTAGAGGCAAATGACAATGAAAGCAGGATGATCCAAAACCTATGGGATGTGGCAAAAAGCAGTTTTAAGGGGAAGTTTATAGGAATATAATCTTACCTCAGGAAACAAGAAAAATCACAAACAAACAATCTAAACTTACACCTATAGCAACTAGAGAAAGAAGAACCAAAAAATGGAAAAAAAAAAGAAAAACAAGTTAGTAGAAGGAAAGAAATCATACAAATCAGAGCAGAAATAAATGAAATAGAAACAAAGAAAATAGTAAAGAACAATGAAACTAAAAACTGGTTCTTTGAGAAGAACCTTTAGCCAGACTCATCAAGAAAAAAGGGAGAGGGCTAAATCAACAAAATTAGAAACAAAAAGGGAGAAGTTACAATGAACACCACAGAAACAGAAAGGATCATAAGAGACTACTACAAGAAACGATAGGCCAATAAAATGGACAACCTGGAAGAAATGGACAAATTATTAGAAAGGTAAAATCTCCCAAGATTGAACCAAGAAGAAATAGAAAACACAAACAGACAAATCACAAGTACTGAAATTGAAACTGCTATTAAAAAACTTCCAACAAACAAAAGTCTAGGACCAGATGGCTTCACAGGCAAATTCTATCAAACATTTAGTGAAGAGTTATCACCTATCCTTCTGATACTCTTCCAAAAAATTGCAGAGGAAGGAATACTCCCAAATTCATTCTATGAGGCCACCATCACCCTGATACCAAAACTAGACAAAAAAGCCACAAAAAAACTGCAGGCTAGTATCAATGATCAGCATAGACAAAAAAATCCTCAACAAAATACTAGCAATCCCATTCCAACAATACATTAGAAGACTCATAGACCATAACCAAGTGAGATTTATCCCAGTGATGCAAGGATTTTTCAATATCCACAAATCAATCAGTGTGATACACCACATCAACAAATTGAAGAATGAAAACCATTTGATCCTCTCAATAGATGCAGAAAAAGCTTTTGACAAAATTCAACACCTATTTATGATAAAAACTCTCCAGATGGGGGCATTGAGGGAAAATACCTCAACATGATAGAGGCCATATATGAGAAACCTACAGCTAAGATCATACTCAATGGTGAAAAGCTGAAAGCCTTTCCTCTAAGATCAGGAACAAGACAAGGATGGCCACTCTTGCCACTTTTATTCAACATAGTTGTGGAAGTCCTAGCCACAGCAGTCAGAGAAATAAAAGAAATGAAAGGAATCCAAATTGGAAAAGAAGAAGTAAAACTGTCACTGTTTGCAGATGACCTGATCCTATACATAGAAAATCCTAAAGATGCTACCAGAAAACTACTAGAGCTCATCGATGAGTTTGGTAAAGTTGCAGGATACAAAATTAATACACAGAAATCTCTTGCATTCCTATACACTAACAACAAAAGATCAGGAGGAGAAATTAAAGAAACAATCCCATTTATCATCACATCAAAAGAATAAAATACCTAGGAATAAACCTACCTATGGAGACAAAAGACTTGTAGTCCCACTCCTGGGCATCCAGAGAAAAACATGGTTCAAAAGGATACATGCACCCCAATGTTCATTGCAGCACTGTTTACAATAGCCAAGTCATGGAAGCAACCTAAATGTTCATTGACCGATGAATGGATAAAGAAGATGTAGTACATATATACAATGGACTATTACTCAGCCATTAAAAAAAATGAAATAATGTCATTTGCAGAAACATGGATGGACTTGGAGATTAAGTCTGACAGAGAAAGACAAATATCATATAATATTGCTTATATGCAGAATCTAAAAAATATGATAAAAATGAACTTATTTACAAAACAGAAATAGGCTCACAGACTTAGAGAAGGAACTTATGGTTACTGGGGGAAAGTTTGTGTGGGGAGGGATAGACTGGGAGTTTGGGACTGACATGCACTCACTGTTATACTTAAAATAGATAACCAACAAGGACCTACTTATAGCACAGGGAACTCTGCTCAATATTCTGTAATAAACTAAATGGGAAAAGAATTTGTAAGAGAATACATACATGTATATGCATAACTGAATCACTTTGCTTTACACCTGAAACTAATACAACATTTTTAATCAACTATGCTCCGATAAAAAAATGTAAAAAATGAATAAATAAGTAAATAAATAATAAAATAAGTTGTGTTGCAGTTGTATAGTTTGTATAACATTGCATTTTGTAAACATGATTGTGCATTGATTAGACAAACATTCTATGTTTACTGCTCAAACACTTTCAGAAGTCCCAAAAAGTTTATAGGGCTTAAACTTTGCCTACCGTGCTTAATGTCTAAATTAACTATGAATGGGACAATGGACTTATTCCAAACTACCTGGGTCGGGGGGATTTGGGGTAAAATTCCATTCTATTGTTATATATACTTGTCAAATGATTTTACTCAACTCCTATTTGTTATGAAATATGTTCTCCTTTAAAAAAATTATGCATAATTTCCTGTGATGCAGAGGTCTGAGTTTTTCTTCTCTTCTTTAATCCCACGACACATGAAGGTATTGATATTAGAGCTGATTTAAGAATAAGGCAGGGACAATTATTCAGAGATGACTGTGTGAGTCTATGAGTCAATGGTTCAGTTATCTTGCAAATTATGTAGTCATTATATCTCTTTGCAAACTACCAGTCTCATTAAATATTTTTCCTTATATTCTTGATATTGTTCTTTTTAACATTTAAAGGGGTTAATAATGGTTTAGAAATAATAAAAAAAAAAGTAGATTCCATGGTGGTCTAGGGCTGATGATAAAAATCAAACATTGCCGATGAACCATACATTGCAGTAGCAACATACGGACAGCAAGAGTGACACTTGGACCACAGTCTCTTTCTGAAATTTTAAGGTTATTGTACTAGAAAAAAAAAAAAAAAATGAGTCTAAGTATGTTTTATTTCCTGCCACATCTAGCCCACCAAAAGAACAAATGAATCACATTTGTACTCTTTTTATTCTTTAGTCTTCTTTCATACACATAAAAAATAACCTTCAATAAAATATGTTAATTTATTTACATAATATACAAAACCATATAGTTCATAAATGGCATAGAGCAGTATATAACCTTTCTCAAGATATACACAAAATTACAATGGTGCTGTTAAAAGGCATACAGGGGTAAAAAAAAAAAAATGTTGTTGGGCTGTGGCCATTGTTTTACCTACTCAAAGGCTGAACGATATCAATACATCTGCACACCTATAGCATTTCTGAGTTGAACTTCAGTACACTAAATGGGGAGTGCTGACATTAGATATGGCTAAGAATCATATGAACTGGCTAAATGCCTCTGATGGAAAAACGTATTAATATAATGATTTCTTAAAGCACACTCATATATAACACTTGTTTGCTGTAACTAAGTAAAATCAACAAGATATTAATAATGAAGAAATTAGTGTGGTTGACAACCAAGTAAGCATCATTTACCTAAAAACTATAACTCCTGTTAGAAATATGTATTAATTATGCAAGTAGTAAGTAACACAAGGCTGACTTTACCCATCTAACCTTGTATATCTTTCATGTAGTAATTTATTTACAGCTGCTACACAAGATTCACAAACAAAAACTGTGCATCCCTAACTTTAATATGTATGGAATTAACTGGGGTTCTTGTTAAAATGCAGAATCTGATTCAGTAGATCTGGGGAGGGGCCCAAGATTCTGAATTTCTAATAAGTTCATAGGTGATATTGCTGCTGCTGCTCTGGGATCCCAGTTTGTTCCACAAGGAACTAAAGCATTTCACCCATGTATTTTGAAGACATAAAACTACTTTATATTAAAATTAACTAACGATGAGAGTGAAATATGAATAAACATGGAAATATAAACTTGATACTTTAAAAAATTCATATAATACCATTACAAAATTTTGTAAATTAATAAACATCTGTACTATGTATGCAATGCTAGTGAGTTTTCTTTCAAAAAAATTTTAATATCCAAGCTTTACTAAATTGAGAAAATTATTAAAGAACAGTTATGATTATGTATACTGCTTTCATGTGACTTCATTGCTGTGATAAATATTGGTAAACCTTTTTTTTTCTAATGAATAATTAGAGAGGATTAATTTCATAGGGATAAGAGGACTTATCTTTAAATTATAGTACTGTTTCCCCAGAGCAACAAAAAATAATTCATGCTCCTCTCAAACATTACAGCACTTAAACACAGAAAATCTCACTGATTTGAAAATTTAATAATACAATCAAATGATAAGTCTAGTGATATTAAGATAAGACTATATCTGATAATCTCTTGAACAAAATCATGCCACATGCTATATAGGAAGCACAAGTACCAAGAGTAATACACTAATGTACACATGTTCCTGTTGCACTTATACTTTGAAATACAGTAAGTCCCCTACAGACAAATGAGTTCCATTCCGAGAGCAAGTTCGTAAGGCTAATTTGTTCGTAAGTCCGAAAATTTAGCCTACGTAACCAACTAACACAATCCACTATATAGTACTGTACTCTAATAGGTTTATAATACCTTTCACACAAATAATACATAAAAACAAACACAAAAAATAAAGAAAACATTTTTAACTTACAGTACAGTACCTTAAAAAGTACAGTATTACAGTAGAACAGCTGGCATACAGTGGCTGGCATTGAGTGAACAGGCAAGAAGAGTTACTGACTGAAGGAGGGAGAGGAGGTGGGAGATGGTAGAACTGAAGAATCGTCAGCAATAGGAGACAGAGGGCAAGCTACAATTTCACTCATGCCTGACACTGATGGCACAGGTTTTGGTTCCTTGCTGGATTCAATTCTATCTACCCTCTTGAAAAAATGATCCAGTGATGTCTGGGTAGTAGTTCTTTTTTTCTCGTCATAGATGACACAGTAGCATTAGATTGCATTCTGAATGGCTGCTGCAACCTTTGTGTACCATTCTACATTCAGGTCCTGTGCCTCAAAAACTAACAGTGCCTCCTCAAATAAAGAAAATCCCCTTGCCATTTCCTGCATCGTGAATCTCTTCTTAGCAGTACCAGCTACATCACTGACGCTTTTACACTTGCTTCTAGTCATCCTGGGCTTGAAGTAAAGATACTGTACTCTATACAGTACTGTACAATAAAGTGCACAAAAGCACAACCACTTGTAGAAGATGCATGCATGTGACAATGTACACCAGACACATGAACTAATTTACTTAATTGGACATGAGAACGCATGTTTGTACATTTGAAAGTTTGCAACTTGAAGGTTCGTATGTAGGGGACTTACTTTAACTTGTATATGTTATTTGATATACATTTCTGTATTTTTCATTTGCCATACATTGTTCTAATATATGAGGTATTTCAGTGTTGTACAGTTTTATTATGCAGGGTTTTCTATATCAGGCAGAAAAATAATATTTTCTCTTGATTATATGCATACAAATTATAGACATGTTTTGCTGTGCAATAAATTATATTTTGATATTGTAGCAAGGCCTTAGAAGGTTTTAGATCTTACCGTTATATTAGATGTTGATGTATTTGACCAAGAGGAAGTTGAAGGGTAGAGAAGCTAAAGGATTCCACCTAAATATATAGCAAAGCCAAAGTTTCAATGTAGATTTCTTGACTAGCGGTATAATTTTTTTTTCTTTATTTTGCATGGCGGGACACAAGTAAAAACATGAGAAGCTCTTCTTGGTACTGTCAACTAATGTCCCAAATAGTAATTCTCCCTCTGACCTTGAAATCAACTAACAGAGTCAGCACATGAATATTAAGATGGTGAAAACTTCCCTATATGAAAACATATGTAAAGAAAGTTGGCTGAGAATACATGCTCAGTAGTGGAAGCACAGAAAAGTAACATATTCACAAGAGTTGGCTATGGGTGAATGTCCAGAATGTAGCTTTATCCAAAGAAGAAACACAAAAACTCAAGTTTGTGATCAATGATTAATGTTGAAGGTGGAGGTATCTTCTTTTGTGGAAAAGGGATTACCTTTTATGAAGATATCCATCTCCTTTCCTGGAATCTCTGCTAAATAAGCAATATTCTGAATATTTATTTAATTTTTGAGGTACACTAATTCTGGAGAGGAGAACCTTAATTGGCAATTAGTAGTACTGGTCAAGAGGAGACTAATATAGTCACTGTACACCCCAATCTAAAGTTTCTTGATCTACAAAGCTCAGGGTCAGTTATTAGAATATTTTCATCTATTTTATATTCTTTTATCATAGGTCTGCTTCATTATCATATTTTTCAGTCATAGAATCATCTTTTAAACTGTATAATCTGTGATTGTAATTTAAATTCATTTTTTGAGAAAGTATGATAAAAAGCAAATTCTTAGATGAAAGGACACTGTGTGAGATATTTGAGGTGAGTATAATAAGTTATAACTATCAACACACTACATTTTTATATTGTTAATATTTAATATATTAATAATGAAACATATACCTTTGACAGTCATAAATCATGCTCATTGTCACAGTGTAATAATATGTGTATTTGATTGGTTGATTTTAGACTTTAGTTTCTCACCTTAACTGAATGTTGGAAATAATTTTAACATAAAAACTGTAAGAAAACACTGTGTGCACCAAGGTTAAAACCAGAGAATTAATCAGTAATCTCTTGGTTAGAAATAGCATGACTGTCACATATGGGACAGAGCAGGTATTTTAATTATACCTTGTTCCCAATATTGCTCTTGGTGTAGCCTTCCAATTCCTATCATCAATGCAAGATTAAAAAAAAAAAAAAAAAACAACTCACCAGCCCATCGCTAGCCTGCAGCATGGAGTAAGTAACATAAAGTTTGTGCTTGAGGTTGACTGGGACAGGAGCACAACTAATGCAGGACTCTGGCAAGCCCTAGCCTCATAGTTTAGATGCAAACCTAGAGGGTCCAGTGATTACAACCAGTAGAGATAGCTCTTAGAAAATATCAGCACTGGGGAGAAAATTGGAGGTTATCTCTGAGGCAGTGTTGGTGGATTTATAGAATGGTCAACTTAATTACATCAGTGGTTCTCTTCCCTTCCTAAAATTCATCATAATCAGTTTAAGCCTCTCCTTTTACATTGCCAAGTGAGTAGTTATATACAGAGGACACGAGCTCACAAACAAAATTGAATATTTGAGGAATCAACTGATATATAAACATATTAAAAATGAAACTATGGTACCTGAACTAGTATTAATGAACCAAACCAAATAAAAATTTAGAATCAAGGTATCAAATACTCTCAAAGAGATATGAGCAGATACTGGAAATATAGAGCAAGAACAAGAAGTCATAAGAAAAAATCAAGTTGAAATACTGAGTATGATAAATGCCATAAATGCAATAAAAACTGGCACCTTGAAGCTTTCAGGAATGAATTAGACATGAAGAGGTAAAAAGTATTAAAAAATATTCTGGATATGAAGGGTAGATGTAGAAACATCAGACTCCATCTAAGAAGAATCTTCAAAAAAGAAAAGACAATTTGGGGAAATATTTAAAGTTACATGTCAGAATTTAATATAATTAGGGAAAATGTAAGACTTTAGATTGAAAAGTCTTGTCAAGTAGAAGGCAAATTAGATAAGAAAAAAACACACTTGTTATCAATAAGGAAGAATTTAAGAACATGAAATGGCAAATACTTTAAAAATCTTACAGCAAAATAATCTCCTCAAAAATATACAAGAAAGAAATTCACATCAGAACAGTGACACTGAATGAAAACAAATACATAGACTAATAACTTCTAGTTTTTGACAAAAAAAATCTTGTAATTCTGTGTCCTTTTAATCTATTGTACAAATTTGATGGAAAAAATGATAAAGAAAAGCTTTTTACGTAATAGTAGCAAAGTATTACTTTCAATTGTTTTTTCTTGGTAAACATACCCTAGCAAACGTATAAGTGAATCACTATGTGGTTTTTGAAACTCTGTGTGGTTTTTGAAACTCTATGTGGTTTTTGATTTAGGGTATAAAATAAAAATATAATAAAATTGTCCATTTATAAATAAAGCTAAATAGTATATCCATGGGAATCCAGAATTAAATTCTGAACAATACCAGTATGATCAACTGTGGGTAGGGTCTGAGAAAGACTGGAAGTAAGAAGAACACTTGTTTCATTTATGGAGATGATGAAGATGTTGATAAGCTTAACAAACCGAATAATGTATTATTAACTGTATTACATATACATGTGAGTCTTAAAATCTTATGGATAAAGCAGAAATGTAAACCTGTAATGTATAATCACAAAGCAGTTGAAAAATTATAGTAACTTAAATGGAAATTCGAAAAAGAGAATAAAAAAGAAATGTATTAGAAATAGAAACAGGATAAAATAAAATAATTATTAATAAATAATTACATAAATATAAATTAATAAAACAGTGGTTCTCAAATTGGTTTGAGATACACACTTGCACATAACTCATATTCACACCTAGACACAAACACATGCAGAAAATTTTAGCAATATATTATCTATAAGAGTTTTTTAATGCAAAAGAATTTTGGATGTACATGGGAGGGAAATTATACCAAGGCAATAGGACCTAAGAAAGAGAGAGGAAATTGAATTCAACATTATAGACACACTATTTTTTATTGTGAAATTATCCTAAGGGATAATAATGGATTTATAGACTGATAAAAGCAGTAGTTATGATAAGATATTTACATAAAGATACTATAGCATATCTATGATTATGCTTATGCCTAAAATACATGCAAATCCTATCTACTATTGATGCAGCAAAGAATAATTGGTGTTTGGGTAGAAGGTTCTATGTACATGATTTTGATATGCCATCAAATACATGTAGTATCTGAGAAGCCACTGATGGGAGAAACAGAAATATCCAGAAGCAGAGGAACTTTTGAGTATCACATTCCTATAACCCTGAATTCAGTTGGTTGATAATAGAGTCCTGAGCTAGGGCAGAGATCATAGGATGAAAATTCAAAAATAGAGAAAGACATATTTAAATACTATTAGCTACAGTTGATTAATTCACCAAATGTTTACTGAGTTCTTGTTAAATGTAAAGGAACCTGTGAAGTGTTATGCATGTAACATTATGCTTCATGCTATGGGGAAAATAGTAAATTGAGATAGTCAAGGGAAGGCATCACAGTATAGTGAAATTTTACTTGGCTTAGATTTCAATTAAAAAAAAGGAGAAAACATGGCATTTTGAGGAATAAAAGCATAAGTAAGAATGCAGAGCAAACACATAGAGACAAGAGTTAGCTTAGTGTTCACCTCCTTTATTCACCTCTCTGAATAAATAGATAAGTAGATATTTTAAATACATATTCCTTGAATATGAAAAATAAACACAGGCATATAGGTAATATATATAGGCATGTCTCATTTTATTGCACATTGCTTTATTGTGCTTCTCTGATTTTTTTTTTTTTTTTTTACATATTGAAGATTTGTGGCAACCCT